>NC_069502.1:1116900367-1117145367 GCF_027579735.1 Bombina bombina | reverse complement strand
TAAACAGAAATTTATATCTAGAACATTCCGTATAAAATCCAAATAACTAAAAACTTGAATTTATCAGAAAAAGAGAGTAGAGGCATAAGAAAGCTATTGGTATTGGATTTATTATAGGTAGACCTTTAATGGTGAACCTAATATGGTGTGATTCAGGGAACCAGGGGCTCTTAGAGATGTATATAGATGCTGTAATATGAACTAAAACTTGGACATTTTATGACAGTCATAGAATGAGTGTACCTAGAGACTGTACAAAATCAAAATCAAAAAGTGTTATTTGGAGAGCATAAACAGACCACTGCACAAGAGGGAAGGGATATTACTCCCAGAAATTGATCAAGTCATATTCCGAATTTAGACCCTTCGGTACACGAGTTTGTAATTTAAAAATCCAGAACATTTCCCTCTTCTGCAGTAGCCTGTCTCTGTTGCCCCCTCTAGGCGGACAAAACACTCTCTCAATGGCCTGCCACCTAAGTGTTTCCACACTTTTTTGGTGGTATTTCGCAAAGTGCTGCACCAGGGGAGTAGACGCAACACCTGCCTGAATTGTGGACAAGTGATTTCGGATACGTACTTTCACCTCGGTGGTCGTGAGCCCAACGTATTGTAGATGGCAACTAGTGCAACTCAAGACATAAACTACATACGTGGAGGTACATTTGAGGCAGGACTGTATGGAGTAAACCTCTCCAGTAACTTCAGATCTGACACTATCAGATTGTATTACATATTCACACACCCTACATTTATTCAGGCACTTGAAGGTGCCTTTATGGGTCAGCCAGGAACTCTGTCCCCTGTCAGTCTTAGGTAGAACAGAGGGAGACAATAAGTTACCAAGTGTAGTTGTCTTTCTATAGGAACAGCGCAGACCTTGAGCAATGCAGTGCTCCAGTTTGTCGTCAGCCGCCAAAAATGAAAAATGTTTTTGAATAATTTTACATATATCGGCATATTCCTGACTGTACTCAGTGACAAAGGTCACTCCCTTATGTTCAGCTTTAGACTTAATACCATCCCTGTTTAGAACCGCAGACCTTTCTAGAGGATCCACTTGGCTCCTAGCCTTCCTAATTACTTTTGTATTATATCCTCTGTTCTTCAACCTTTTGGTTAAATCGTCACACTGTTCAGCACATTTTTCTGGCAATGAACAGTTACGTTTAACCCGAATGAACTGGCCTTTAGCCACAGCAAAAGGTACATGTCTAGGGTGACAGCTATGTGCGTGCAAAAGGGTGTTCCCCGTTATGGGCTTCCTATATATTTCTGTCTCAACCTTTCCATCCCTTGTACCTATAATAGTAATGTCCAAGTAATTTATCACATTATCCTGTAGATCACAGGTGAACTCAATTCCAATATTATTGGAATTCAAGTATGTGACAAAGGACATGAACTGTGACTCACTTCCACTCCACACGAGGAGTAGGTCATCTATATAGCGGCCATAAAAATAAATATGTTCTCTGAAGGGGTTTCCATCCCCATAGACGTGGGACAGCTCCCACCAACCCATGAACAGGTTGGCGTAAGAAGGGGCAAACTTTGCCCCCATCGCTGTCCCACGTCTCTGGAGAAAGAAACCACCCTCAAAAGAGAAATAATTATGAGTGAGCAAAAACTTAAGAACTCTAAGAATACATTTTCTGAATTCAAAAGAAAAATCTGAAAAAAACTCCAAAAAGAAATTGACCGCTATTAGACCCTCCTCGTGTGGAATGGAGGAATATAATGCCACTACATCAATAGTGGCCCACCTAAAGCTGGGTTGCCAGCCTAGTTGTTCCACTGTACATATGATGTCTTTGGTGTCTCGGATATAGCTATGCAGCCCTTGCACCAAAGGCTGCAACAGACTGTCTACCCACTGTCTGTTGCAGCCTTTGGTGCAAGGGCTGCATAGCTATATCCGAGACACCAAAGACATCATATGTACAGTGGAACAACTAGGCTGGCAACCCAGCTTTAGGTGGGCCACTATTGATGTAGTGGCATTATATTCCTCCATTCCACACGAGGAGGGTCTAATAGCGGTCAATTTCTTTTTGGAGTTTTTTTCAGATTTTTCTTTTGAATTCAGAAAATTTATTCTTAGAGTTCTTAAGTTTTTGCTCACTCATAATTATTTCTCTTTTGAGGGTGGTTTCTTTCTCCAGAGACGTGGGACAGCGATGGGGGCAAAGTTTGCCCCTTCTTACGCCAACCTGTTCATGGGTTGGTGGGAGCTGTCCCACGTCTATGGGGATGGAAACCCCTTCAGAGAACATATTTATTTTTATGGCCGCTATATAGATGACCTACTCCTCGTGTGGAGTGGAAGTGAGTCACAGTTCATGTCCTTTGTCACATACTTGAATTCCAATAATATTGGAATTGAGTTCACCTGTGATCTACAGGATAATGTGATAAATTACTTGGACATTACTATTATAGGTACAAGGGATGGAAAGGTTGAGACAGAAATATATAGGAAGCCCATAACGGGGAACACCCTTTTGCACGCACATAGCTGTCACCCTAGACATGTACCTTTTGCTGTGGCTAAAGGCCAGTTCATTCGGGTTAAACGTAACTGTTCATTGCCAGAAAAATGTGCTGAACAGTGTGACGATTTAACCAAAAGGTTGAAGAACAGAGGATATAATACAAAAGTAATTAGGAAGGCTAGGAGCCAAGTGGATCCTCTAGAAAGGTCTGCGGTTCTAAACAGGGATGGTATTAAGTCTAAAGCTGAACATAAGGGAGTGACCTTTGTCACTGAGTACAGTCAGGAATATGCCGATATATGTAAAATTATTCAAAAACATTTTTCATTTTTGGCGGCTGACGACAAACTGGAGCACTGCATTGCTCAAGGTCTGCGCTGTTCCTATAGAAAGACAACTACACTTGGTAACTTATTGTCTCCCTCTGTTCTACCTAAGACTGACAGGGGACAGAGTTCCTGGCTGACCCATAAAGGCACCTTCAAGTGCCTGAATAAATGTAGGGTGTGTGAATATGTAATACAATCTGATAGTGTCAGATCTGAAGTTACTGGAGAGGTTTACTCCATACAGTCCTGCCTCAAATGTACCTCCACGTATGTAGTTTATGTCTTGAGTTGCACTAGTTGCCATCTACAATACGTTGGGCTCACGACCACCGAGGTGAAAGTACGTATCCGAAATCACTTGTCCACAATTCAGGCAGGTGTTGCGTCTACTCCCCTGGTGCAGCACTTTGCGAAATACCACCAAAAAAGTGTGGAAACACTTAGGTGGCAGGCCATTGAGAGAGTGTTTTGTCCGCCTAGAGGGGGCAACAGAGACAGGCTACTGCAGAAGAGGGAAATGTTCTGGATTTTTAAATTACAAACTCGTGTACCGAAGGGTCTAAATTCGGAATATGACTTGATCAATTTCTGGGAGTAATATCCCTTCCCTCTTGTGCAGTGGTCTGTTTATGCTCTCCAAATAACACTTTTTGATTTTGATTTTGTACAGTCTCTAGGTACACTCATTCTATGACTGTCATAAAATGTCCAAGTTTTAGTTCATATTACAGCATCTATATACATCTCTAAGAGCCCCTGGTTCCCTGAATCGCACCATATTAGGTTCACCATTAAAGGTCTACCTATAATAAATCCAATACCAATAGCTTTCTT
Organism: Bombina bombina; assembly: GCF_027579735.1. NCBI lineage: Eukaryota > Metazoa > Chordata > Amphibia > Anura > Bombinatoridae > Bombina > Bombina bombina. Next base: position 1,117,141,709 of record NC_069502.1, on the reverse strand, counting down.
ATGCCTCTACTCTCTTTTTCTGATAAATTCAAGTTTTTAGTTATTTGGATTTTATACGGAATGTTCTAGATATAAATTTCTGTTTACATCACGAAGTTACATTACTCAAGTACTGTCTAGGATAATAATCTAGTTAAGTATAGTTCAGATTATTATTATTGTTTTTCTAAATACTTTAGGTTATACCAATAGACGATTAAGAAACATACTTCTTGAATTTCTTAAAGTGTATACTAGTGAGATTAACCTGTCGATAAATATCGTATAGGTACTATAGAATTATCAATTCTACTATGAACTTAAAGTGTTAACATCAATATTATTATTATTTATAATGTTTAATGTTTTGTTTACTAAGTTCACTTTAAATCTCCACTTTGTATATGAACAAGTAGTAAAGTAATTTATGTAATAACGTCGGTTACCAAGTATTGATCTGACTTAGTTCTTAGATGGGCAATATACACATATATATATGTATGTAAATTAAAGTTGGTTCCCAAATGGTTAACCTTTACACAACATGCTTTTAATTTTAAACCAATCAAAGAGTTCCTGTTGCTTTTTAAGAAACACAGGTGCACAGTCCTTTAGCTATGATTACGGCCTGAGGGCCGAAACATGTTAGCGGACATTCGTGTTGTGTACTTGTGATGACCCCTGGAGTGTTTTAATATTTTCAACAATAAAGATGAAGTTTTATCTATATTGACCGTTGTCTGCACAATTCTTCCTTTTGCTATATATATATATATATATATATATATATATATATATATATATATATATATATATATATATATATAAATACATATATTTTTATTTTTTTTAAATAGAATTTATATAGTTTTTAACCAAAGTTGTGTTGTGTTATTTATACATATAAATATATATATATATATATATATATATATTTATATATATATATATATAAAATAGAGTTAAATATATCTTTTTCTATTTTTGAATAAAAAATGAATACTTTGAAAAAAAAAAAAGTTTCGTTATTTACTTTGAATTAAAAAATTTTATTTAATAATATAAAAAACTTTATTAAACACCAAAAATTAACATCAAAACAGTGAACTCTAATAAACATTAACAAAGGTTATAAGTGCGTTAAATATTTTAGAACCCATAACTTGAAGGTATATATGAAGAATAGAATTATAAATCAGGATGTCGTCTATTCAAGAACTCTAACTTTTTCTGATAATACTCCTTTTGCACTGTTAACTGTTCTTGAAGTATATTATTTCTCTGTTTTTCTAATTCTATCATTTGTTTAAAAAATTCATTTTGTTCATTTCTGAAAGACAATGCCATATCTGTTAATCTTTCAACTTCATTTGGTCTCTCCGGTTCATCTATCTGACATTGTTCTGCATCCTCAATCTCTTCCTCACATTCTGATTCCTCTACATGTGGTGTTTCAAGTTGTGTTGATGTTTGTCCCTCTATTTGTGTCTCATCATCATCATCCTCCTGACAAACTGTGTCATTCACAAGTGGTTGTAATGTGATTTCTATTTCATCTATGAATTTAAAAAAAAAAAAAATTAAAAAAATAAATAAAATTAATAAAAAAAAAAAAAAAAGGTCAATAATTACCATCAAATAATGTAATTGACGAATCCTGCATTGTTTGTAGTAATCCCCTGACACCTGTAACAATAAATACATTGATATTCATATATATGTTTTTAAATTAAATATCTTTACATAAACAGAATTTTCAGGAGAAAAGTAAGAAACGTATTAATACATATTAATTACATTTCATTGTCCATTCTTTTCATTAATACAAATGATATTAACATTTTTGTAATATACTTTTACTTACTGGTAGTTTCTTCCCTGCATGGTATACCACATGAAGATGTTGTGGGTTGTTGATGTTCACTAGTCAACTCAGACTCGGATGGTAGGTCCACCTGGGCATTTTCTATTTCATTTTCAAATGCCTGTTCATGTTCTTCTATAGTACATATAAACAAAATAAAAAATAATTAAAATTAAAAATTGAAAAACTGAATATACAAAATACATGTTAAAGAAATAGTATAGTGTAAATTATTCTTTCATTATTCTGATAAAGCATGGAATTTCCAAAAAATTTTATAATTCAATACTATTATAATTTTTATATTTTCTTCTTTTTGGATTATCTTTCATTTCCCAAAAAAAAAATCTAAGTTTAGAAGCGTGGCCATTTTTGGGTTTGACACCTGTTTAGCGCTTGAGGATTGGTTTCTTTTTAAATGTAGCCATCCAATTAAAAAGCGGTATCCAGGTCCTCATCCAAAAATGGTCCTGCTTCCAAGCTTACAAGCAAACTTTGTTAAATACATATTAAAATAAAAAAATATAAAATATTAATATAAAAAAATTATTACCAGGGTATGCTCTGTCTGAATCATGAAATATAAGTTAAGAATATATTATACTATTCATTTAATAGCAATCAATTAGATATTTACCTCGAAAATCCATGGTATCTGATGGTACATCAAGTCCCACCACGACAGCATCCCCCATCCTGGCATACAGCATCTGTTCATAGTCGAGCAGTTCAGCCCTATATGCGGGGCCTCCACCAGTTCCTTTTGATAACTGCTTTTCCTTACATACTTTTCTTTTAATATTCTTACGAATATCATTCACCCGCTTCCGACAGGCCCTGACGTCTTTCGGAAAACTACCCTCTGCTGACACAGCACGACTAATTTGTTCCCAAATAGCCTTTTTTCTTTGAGGGTTGACAGATTTTGCTTGATATCCGATAATAACATCGTAATGTTCGATGACAACTTCAACTAAAATACAGTTCTGTCGATGACTAAACATCACACTTCGGCCACTTTTCGTCTTTCCAGCTAGTCCAGTAGCCATCGCAAATTTAGATAAAAAAATGGCGCTAATAAGAATAGTGTCTTCGTTCGAAGTCAGAATAAAGTAATGAACAATTATCACTAACAACTTTTGTTCCAGAACGTTACAGAAATGGGGCGTTATATGAATAGATTACTGAATAATTTAAATAAAATTAGTAACTGTAATTTGATTGCACAATTAGAATTTACTTTATTCCTATTGGTCAAATGTGTATTTTTTTCAAATTGATGTGTCTTTATTTTTATATACATTCTTTTTTAAAATTCAAAATTATTTGTATGTATCAATTGGGGTAACAACGAACATAGCCCTAAAAATAAATTTAACCTATGAAAAAAAATGTATCGACTGTAGAAATATCGTCACAGTTATTGCGCATTGTAACAATTGCCAGTTATCTTGTATCGACTGTAGAAATATAGTGCACGTTATTGCGCACTTTGTAACAACTTACATGTAATCTATATTTATACAAAAAGATGTCACTAGTTTAATATTTTTTCTTTAATATTGATCAATAAATAAGTTTCTACTCGATTACTTATTTCTTTTAAACATAAGTCATTTTTAAAATGGGTATATTTTAATGCGCAATTACAATAACAATTAGTTCCGTTATTGGGTGGAGTTTTATGGTTAGAGAGATACATACATACATTTGAAGATGAATCGTTCCAAGAAGTTTTCCATTGGTGAATTACTGATAATCACCTATACAATGGAAAAGTATTTTCCGAAAAAAAGGAAGGGGATATTCACATTGGAACAGGATAAAAGAAATCCAATTTTATCAGAGATGGTGCGACGGGTCAGACGTCTGTCTGGCCATAATAGGACTAGAAAACAGTGCCTGAAGCGTTATAATGATCTAATCCGGAGACAATCTAAATTAAGGACCCTAATAAGAAGCTATGTTATGAAATGTAAGTATTTCTGTAATAGTTGTGTATCAATTTTGTAACTCTATTGTAATCTGTCATTAGTTGTTACTTTGTTTACATAATCTTGAACTTTGTACAAAAATATAATTGCAAATTAAGTATCCATTTCAGCTTTATTGTGGTTTGTGAAACAGTATTAACAATGTAATTGTTTCAGTCTGATGTTGTACTGTAAAATCGATTACCAATATAAATACAATTGTATTTCAATTTTTTACAGTCAAAAATAGAAAAAGGCCCCGTTATCTGCGCCCAATAAAATGGAATCCATCCAGTCCAGAAGCTGATTGTGATCCACTACCGACTGTTTTTCTGGAGTCTGAGGCTATAATTAAAACAGGTATGAATATAGTTACTAAAATGTTTAATATTAAGATAACTCATCATTGATATTAACATTTATATGTTCAAAATTTTTACAAAAAGGGAAAAAAAAAAAGAGGCGACAACGTTGCAGAAGGCCAATGCCCATCATTGATGATGAATCTGACAATGAAGGTAGATTTAATTCACATATATCTTACAAATAAATAAAATTATTCTATTTAATGACTATAATCATATTAATTATAGACATGATTGAAGAAGATACAAACCAAAATGCCATTGAAGATATAATTGTTGAAGAGGAAAATAATAATATGAATCAAGATTCACCAAATAGCGAGCAACAACAAGACAATAATATATGTAGGTTCATATGTCTATTCAGTCACTCCTTATATGTCATTATTTTTACTAAAATAGAACTTTTGTTTTAGTGAATAATTATTGAAAAGAGATATGGATTTCAATCAGCATTGTTCTATTACATAAGTATTCCTGTTATAATTATTTTGTATGTCTTTCAGCTATTCAAGATGAAGGACAGAACCTTGAACATGAAGAAGAACTGCAATCTAATTCATCCAATGTAACGGAATTTTATGATTGGAGTGAGTTCTTTTGTATCATAACAATCTTTAGCTTTCAGTATTGTGTGGAACAAAAGACGCATGTGCGTGTACACAGTATTATCAAGATGACATGCTTTTAAATAACAACAGAGGTGTAGATAAAACCTTCTAACAAGATATTAGTCTTTTGTCTGTGTTTCTTGTTAGCATTAGATAAAACACTATTTATCTTGTAATACTGAACTGAAATGTATTCAATTCATGACATAACTATTTTTCTATTTCTCATTGGTATAGTGCCTGAAGAAATAACTATCAACAAAAAAGAAATTTTGGATACCCTGCTGGAAGTTGAAAATAATTTGATGAGGACATACATAAAAGTGCAAAACTTAAGAGAAAAATATCAATCGTTTTAATTAGGAACAATAAAGCAAAACATTATTTCTTTTCATTTTTTAAATAAAAAAAATTATTATGATATGAAAATAAAATTTATTTTGGTTTTCAATAAATCCATATATTTTACAATTTAAAGGTGTGTGTGTGTTTATTTAATCCAAAACATTGAATTATTTTATTTTAAAAAAATAATAAAAAAACCTATATTAATGCTGAGGGGGGAGGTGGATATAAATATAAGAGTTGGGTTAGATCAAAGGGTTGGGTTATATCTTTGAAATACATAAACTCATGTTTAGATAAGTAGTTCAAAAGTTTATACAAAGATATAATTTGTAATACAATTTGGAATGAGATCTTGATGTGCTTTCTTAAATAATATAAACATTGATACAACAAATAATAAAGTAGATATCAAAAAATTGTGTTATTTTCAACATTAAATTTTAATCTTACCATTTAACTTCTATCCCTTCAAAGATTTATATGTGAGAGAATGTGATAATATGATCACAATTATTATATTCAAATTTTTAAAACATTGTTAGCGATTATCGGAAATATAAATACATTTTGTGTTTATTGAAAAGCACACATCGAATTTGTAACATTGATAACTGAACAATACAAATTAAAAAGTAATCAATGAGAATTCACATTTATTTCTCATATGCGCTTTAATTTAACACATTTTTAATAATAAATATGGCGCAAATATATGAATAGCGGCGAGATTTATCAATATCACGCCACATCTCGCCTTTGGAAAGTAATGTAGAAATACGACCCCTTTTATGATAAATAATGGCGCACATGTGCGCCTATCCGATGGCGATATGCAGAGTACTTGACGGAGAACGGAACGGCGATCTTGAACAAAGTTTGATAAATCGAGCCCTAAATCTCCAATAGATTTTAGTCGACTAAATCTCCAGTAGATTTTAGTCGACTAAAATCTAAGGGGTTTAGTTAAAGTGTAATGCATTATTTAAGCATTTATCTATAATTTGCAAACTGATTATATACTCCAGGAGTAAACATAACACCTGTTAATATTTATGGTATTAAGGTTTAAACATGCAATACAGACACAAATTTAGCTGTTGTGATAGGTAACATCTTTATTAAAATTAAATAAAACCAAGTTTCATAAACAAACAGACGTGCAACTTTAAAATATAAAAAAACTAAACTGTAAACTGTATTGGCTGTATTGAACATATTACCCAATACAAAAACTTTAACAGTTCTCTGTTAATAATTAAAACAAGAATCAAGTAACTCAACACAGCAAAAAGTTTCTGCAGCTAGCACAGGCACAGCATAACTTAAACCATTATTCGTGGGTTATGCTTATTTCTATAGGAAGAATCAATTGATTGTTCACAGATTTGAAACATTTTCGGCAACAATATTAGCATTGCTCTAGAACTTCCAAACTCATTATATACTCCTGGAGTAAAGGTTTATTAACCTGTTTTTATTTATGGTATTAAGGTTTGAACATGCAATACAAATTTAACAGATTTAACTGTTTTGGTATATAACATGTCTTTATATATCTTAAAATTTAATAAAATGAAGTTTCGTAAATTTTACAAAAGAGCAGTAATTGGATATGGATTGATTATAACACCTTGCATAAAATGTTTTTGTCAGCAAATTTTGATTTAGTTTTAGTCATAGTCTTTTGACTAAAATGTCATTGTGATTTAGTTTTAGTCATAGTCTTTTGACTAAAATGTCATTTTAGTTTTAGTCGTATTTTAGTCATCAGAATTTCTTTAGTTTTATAGTCATTTTAGTCTAGTTTTAGTCGACAAAATTAACACTGCTTCACATGTTACTTTACCTAGTGTCCAACCTTCTGGCTTATGCTGCAGTCTCCGCCATCAGCTTTGACAGCAGCCAGAGGCAGAAGGCATCTATGGTAAGGAAGAACTGATCATTCTTTCTTTACCATGTGAAGGCAGATCACCAATACAGACAAACCCTCTCCAAAGTTCCACTTTCAGCAGCCCCCAGAACAGATGCCACTCAAACGTTCCACTCTCAGTAGTTCCCAAAACCGATGCCACTCCAAAGTTCCACTCTCAGCAGTTCCCAAAACAGATGCCACTCCGAAGTTCCACTCTCAGCAGTCCCCAGAACTGATGCCTCTCCTATGTTCCACTCTCATCATTCACCAGAACTGATGCTACTCCAATGTTCCACTCTCAGCAGTCCTCAGAACTAATGCCTCTCCAATGTTCCACTCTCAGCAGTCCCCAGAACTGATGCCTCTCCAATGTTCCACTCTCAGCAGTCCCCAGAACTGATGCCACTCCAATGTTCCACTCTCAGCAGTCCCCAGAACTGATGCCTCTCCAATGTTCCACTCTCAGCAGTCCCCAGAACTGATGCCTCTCCAATGTTCCACTCTCAGCAGTCCCCAGAACTGATGCCTCTCCAATGTTCCACTCTCAGCAGTCCTCAGAACTGATACCACTCCAATGTTCCACTCTGAGCAGTCCCCAGAACTGATGCCTCTCCAATGTTCCACTCTCAGCAGTCCCCAGAACTGATGCCTCTCCAATGTTTCACTCTCAGCAGTCCTCAGAACTGATACCACTCCAATGTTCCACTCTGAGCAGTCCCCAGAACTGATGCCTCTCCAATGTTCCACTCTCAGCAGTCCCCATAACTGATGCCTTTCCAATGTTCCACTCTCAGCAGTCCCCATAACTGATGCCTCTCCAATGTTCCACTCTCAGCAGTCCCCATAACTGATGCCTCTCCAATGTTCCACTATCAGCAGTCCCCATAACTGATGCCTCTCCAATGTTCCACTCTCAGCAGTCCCCAGAACTGATGCCTCTCCAATGTTCCACTCTCAGCAGTCCTCAGAACTGATACCACTCCAATGTTCCACTCTGAGCAGTCCCCAGAACTGATGCCTCTCCAATGTTCCACTCTCAGCAGTCCCCATAACTGATACCACTCCAATGTTCCACTCTGAGCAGTCCCCAGAACTGATGCCTCTCCAATGTTCCACTCTCAGCAGTCCCCAGAACTGATGCCTCTCCAATGTTCCACTCTCAGCAGTCCCCAGAACTGATGCCTCTCCAATGTTCCACTCTCAGCAGTCCTCAGAACTGATACCACTCCAATGTTCCACTCTGAGCAGTCCCCAGAACTGATGCCTCTCCAATGTTCCACTCTCAGCAGTCCCCAGAACTGATGCCTCTCCAATGTTTCACTCTCAGCAGTCCTCAGAACTGATACCACTCCAATGTTCCACTCTGAGCAGTCCCCAGAACTGATGCCTCTCCAATGTTCCACTCTCAGCAGTCCCCATAACTGATGCCTTTCCAATGTTCCACTCTCAGCAGTCCCCATAACTGATGCCTCTCCAATGTTCCACTCTCAGCAGTCCCCATAACTGATGCCTCTCCAATGTTCCACTATCAGCAGTCCCCATAACTGATGCCTCTCCAATGTTCCACTCTCAGCAGTCCCCAGAACTGATGCCTCTCCAATGTTCCACTCTCAGCAGTCCTCAGAACTGATACCACTCCAATGTTCCACTCTGAGCAGTCCCCAGAACTGATGCCTCTCCAATGTTCCACTCTCAGCAGTCCCCATAACTGATACCACTCCAATGTTCCACTCTGAGCAGTCCCCAGAACTGATGCCTCTCCAATGTTCCACTCTCAGCAGTCCCCAGAACTGATACCACTCCAATGTTCCACTCTGAGCAGTCCCCAGAACTTATACCTCTCCAATGTTCCACTCTCAGCAGTCCCCAGAACTGATGCCACTCCAATGTTCCACTCTGAGCAGTCCCCAGAACTGATGCCTCTCCAATGTTCCACTCTCAGCAGTCCCCAGAACTGATACTACTCCAATGTTCCAATCTGAGCAGTCCCCAGAACTGATGCCTCTCCAATGTTCCACTCTCAGCAGTCCCCAGAACTGATACCACTCCAATGTTCCACTCTCAGCAGTCCCCAGAACTGATACCACTCCAATGTTCCACTCTGAGCAGTCCCCAGAACTGATGCCTCTCCAATGTTCCACTCTCAGCAGTCCCATGGGAACTTACAATCTAAATGGATAGGAGGGTGAGAAACAGGAGGTGGGGACTGCAAAGGTGGGAATGATGTTAGTGTGAAGTTAGATGAGGGCAACTATTAGGCAAGTGGAATTCATTAGTTACTGATTTGGTTATAGGCTTCCCTGAACAAGAAGGTCTTTAGGGAGCGTTTAAAGGAGGAGAGGTTGGGGGAAAGTCTGACAGCTCGAGGAAGTGCGTTCCAGAGGGTTGGTGCCGCACGAGAGAAGTCCTGTAGTCTAGCATGAGAGGAGGTGATGGTAGAAGAGGCAAGGAGTAGATCGTTGTTGGATCTTAGGGGACGGGCTGGAGTATATTTGTTGATGAGTGAGGACAGGTATGGGGGGCTGCATTGGTAAGGGCTTTGTAGGTCAGAGTGAGAATTTTGAATTTAATTCTGCTGTGAATAGGGAGCCAGTGAAGGGACTCACAGAGGGGTGCAGCAGATACAGAGCGTTGGGAGAGGTGGATTAGCCTAGCAGAGGCATTTAGGATGGATTGAAGGGGGGAGAGGCGGGAGAGAGGAAGGCCAGTTAGTAGGTTGTTACAGTAGTCAAGCCGGGAAATTACTAAGGAATGGATTAGCTGTTTAGTAGTTTCAGCACTCAGAAAAGGATGAATTTTGGAGATATTGCGTAGGTGGTTGTGACAGGATGAAGAGAGCGATTGGATGTGGGGTATGAAGGACAGATTGGAGTCGAGCGTAACTCCTAGGCAGCGGACTTGGGGTGATGGGGAGGTTAGTGGTGTCACCGACAGTGATAGTAAAGTTAGAAACTGGAGTCGAATTAGTTGGGGGGATTAGAAGAAGCTCAGTCTTGGACATGTTGATTTTTAGGTGGTGAGAGACCATCCAGGAAGAAATGCCAGATAAGCAGTCGCTGATGTGGGATAGGACAGAAGGAGAGAGTGCAGGGGTGGATAGGTAGATCTGAGTATCATCAGCATAGAGGTGATAGTTGAAGCCATAGCTGCTGATAAGTTTACCCAGTGAGGAAGTATAAATAGAGAAGAGTAGAGGGCCTAGAACAGAGCCTTGAGGTACTCCAACAGACAGAGGCAGTGGAGAGGATGAGTCACCAGCAAATGAGACAGAAAAGGACCTATTAGAGAGATAAGAGTGGATCCAGGAGAGGGCAATGTCACAGAGCCCAAGGGAGCTGAGAGTCCGTAGGAGGAGGGGATGGTCAACAGTGTCAAAGGCAGCAGACAGGTCAAGTAAGATAAGTATAGAATAGTGGCCATTGTTTCAGCAATGAGTTGGAGGATAGGAAGTGTGTTAGGAAACTGAAAACTAATTTTTCCAGGACTTTAGAAGCTAGCAGAAGTAGTGATATGGGGCGGTAGTTTGCAGGAGAATTGGGGTCGAGGGAGGGTTTTTTGAGGATGGGGGTGACCTTTGCATGTTTGAAGGATGATGGAAATGAACCAGTAGTAAGGGAACGGTTGAATATGTGAGTAAGAGCTGGGGTGAGGGTAGAGGACAGAGAAGGTATTAGATGTGAAGGGATAGGGTCAAGGGGGCAGGTAGTGAGGTGTGAGGAAGATATTAGGGAACTCACTTCATTCTCAGTGGTTGGGGGGAAGGTACTGAGAGTGTTGGAGGGGGTGACCGGAGGCGGAGATGAAAGGTTGCAGTCTTGTGGTGGGATGTTACTTCTGATGGTAAGTGTTTTGTTGAAAAAGTAGTCTGCCAAGTCTTGAGCACTAAAGTCAGATGAGGGGGAGGGGTGCAGGTGGATAGAGGAGAGTGTTGAAAGTGGAGAAGAGACGTTTAGGGTTTTAGGAGTGAGAAGATATGAGAGAAGAGAAGTAGTTTTGCTTGGCTAAGTGAAGGGCAGAGGAGAAAGAATAAAGAATGAACTTATAGTGTAGGAAATCGGGTTCAGAGCGGGATTTCTTCCAGGCACGTTCAGCAGCACGGGAGCATTTTTGTAGATAGCGTGTTTGCTGAGAGTGCCAGGGCTAAAGCTGACGACGTGGGTTTTTGCGTATTTGTGGAGGAGCAAGGGTGTCGAGTGCAGAGGAGAGAGTATTGTTATAGTGGTTTGTAGCAATGTCAGGGCAGGATACCGTGGAAGTGTGGGGAAGGCGTTTTTGAATAAGGTTAGAAAGTTGGAGAGGATCCACAGTGTGCAGATTTCTACAGGTGTGGAGGCGGGGGGTAGAAATAGGTTTAGCCTGTACATTGAGATTATAGGTGAGCAGATGGTGGTCTGAGATGGGAAATGGGTGACAGGTGACATCAGAAGGGGAGCAGAGGTAGAAGAATACCAGATCAAGAGAGTGTCCGTCATGGTGAGTAGGGAATAGGGTGGATTGTGAAAGACTAAAGGAGTTTGTGAGTGAGAGAAGTTTAGAGGCAGCAGGGGTAGATGGGTTATCAATGGGGATTTTGAAGTCCCTTAGGGTTAGAGCAGGTGTATTTGTAGAGAGAAAGTGAGAAAGCCAGGCAGCAAAGTTGTCGAGGAATTGGGAGGTTGGTCCAGGGGGGCGATAGATAACTCCCACCTTGAGGGAGAGGGGGGAGAAAATGCGGATGCAATGGACTTCAAAGGAGGAGAAGGAGAGAGATGGATGAGGATGGAGGTGCTGATAGGAGCAGGAGGGGGACAGTAAGATTCCAACACTGCCACCGTGTCTCTCACCTGGCCTAGGTGTGTGGCTAAAGTGGAGACCGCCGTGCGTTATAGCAGCAATGGAAACAGTGTCAGAGGAAGATAGCCAGGTTTCAGTAATTGCTAGAAGATTGAAAGCGTTCGAAACAAACAGGTCGTGAACAGTTGTAAGTTTGTTACAGACAGAGCGTGCATTCCAGAGGGCACAAGAAAAGAGGGGATAAGCGCTGTGGGTTAATGGAGATGAGATTGTTGGGATCGCGTGACCTTGAGTTTGTATTGTGGGGGACTGAGCGAGAGTGTAGTGATTGCTGCAGGGCCAGGGTTAGGAGAGACATCACCAGCAGCAAGCAGTAGTAGCAGTGAGAGTGACAGAAGGTGAGAGTGAGACTTGTAGGAGCGGGTATGACTAGACACAGGAGAGTTAGATGGGGAAGTATTGCTAAGGAAACAGAGTAGTTCATGAGAGGACAGCATAGGGGATGAGAGGAGGGAGGGAGAGATAAGGATAGTGTGGGGATTATTGATGTTATAAGGGCATGCAGTGAGTTTTAGGAAGATGGCAGACAGAAAGATCAGAAAGGACATAGAGAACATTGTGCAGGTGTATAGTTAGTAAGGATTACCTGTTAGTGGGGTCTGTAGTTTCCCCTCCAGTTTCTTAACTCCAGTTCTTAACTCGGCCACTTATAATTAGGGTTGGAATGATTTGATTCAAGGCAGCTGTGTTACAAGTAGACTAGTTAGGTAGACTGGAGTTGCACACTTGTAAATTAGATAGGGGGTGTAAGCAAATGGCTGGGGGATGCACACAGAAATTATACAATGGAGCTAATAACAATTATAAAGAAAAAGTCATAAATTCAGACATCAGAGGAAATGCATGCCAGTATATTGAAAAAACATTAAAGGGACGTGGGATAACAACCAGGGCAAGAAATGCAGAGAAGGAAATGCATACCAGTATATTGAAAAAACATTAAAGGGACGTGGGATAACAACCAGGGCAAGAAATGCCGAGAAAGAAATGCATACCAGTATATTGAAAAAACATTAAAGGGACGTGGGATAACAACCAGGGCAAGAAATGCCGAGAAGGAAATGCATACCAGTATATTGAAAAAAACATTAAAGGGACGTGGGATAACAACCAGGGCAAGAAATGCAGAGAAGGAAATGCATACCAGTATATTGAAAAAACATTAAAGGGACGTGGGATAACAACCAGGGCAAGAAATGCCGAGAAGGAAATGCATACCAGTATATTGAAAAAACATTAAAGGGACGTGGGATAACAACCAGGGCAAGAAATGCAGAGAAGGAAATGCATACCAGTATATTGAAAAAACATTAAAGGGACATGGGATAACAACCAGGGCAAGAAATGCAGAGAAAGAAATGCATACCAGTATATTGAAAAAACATTAAAGGGACGTGGGATAACAACCAGGGCAAGAAATGCAGAGAAGGAAATGCATACCAGTATATTGAAAAAACATTAAAGGGACGTGGGATAACAACCAGGGCAAGAAATGCAGAGAAGGAAATGCATACCTGTGGAGAGATGAGATGATGAATAGTTAGAACAATGCTTCATGTTGTTAGTAGAGCATTCTAGATGATAGCATTATGGATTTAACTCCAGTTCTTAACTCGGCCACTTATAATTCAGAGCCACTTTGAATCTCAGAGCCAAGGCTTCAGTGCCAGCTCTTAGCTGTATATAGTAGTGTATATATATATATATATATATATATATATATATATATATACATAAACACACATACACACACACATGTATATGTGTATATATATATATATATATATATTGAAATAAAGATGAAATGATATCCAGGCGTCGTCATAAGGTAAAAAATCCAAATCTTTATTCTCAGCAGGTCATATCACAATAAAAGACCCTGTGCAGCAGAGCCTCTGATAAAAAAAACAACAATTCAGCAAGCACAGCCTAACATGTTTCGGCCAGCCTGGCCGTAATCATAGACATATCCCCCTTCTCAGAGGGTGTGCTATTTAAAGGGTAATACTCCGCCCCTTAAACAATTAAAAAACAAACACTGTAATTGATTTTAATTAATAAATGCAATGCCTATCACTATCATTTTATATATATATAGTACAACACTAATGAACCTATTCGCAATCTTAATGTAAATGGAAATGAACATGATATAAACAAACATACTTTCATTTGTAGATCACAAATATGATAAACAAAACAATTAATTAGCAGAAAATGGAGACTCATGGTTAATACAGGAGGAATGGTAAGGCACAGAGGTGCTATCAATACTTTAGCTGACACCTCTGTGCTATATATACTGTGTGCTTAGATTGGTTGCAATATATTGTGCTAAACTGATTGCTTATAGTTGTCTACTTAGTGAAGACATATCATACAAGCATGATACTATTCATAATTACATGAAAACATAACCCAGAATCACACAATGACTATAATGCTAAAGACTGGCACAAAGTACATAATCCAATATTCCTTCTATCATAGATATCTAAATTATAAAGACATATGTTTATATGTTAAATCCATTTGAAATCCTATTGTTCAAATTTGCTCTACACTGACTTAAATAAAGGATATCAACATATAGTATCAAACCAGGTCTCTACTCAAGCTTATAATTATAAATGGGTCATTCCCAATAATTGATTACATCAAATTGTGAATTGAATCCACACGGGACCAATGTTTTTAGTCTATGGATCCAATAGATTTCTTGTCTTTCAAGTATTTTTTGTTTGCTGCCCCCTCTTCGTGGCTTGCAAATCGCTTCAATTGCGTTCCATTTAAACATATCAACATTTTTCCCGTGTACTTCAATAAAGTGTCTGGAGAGTGCCGAACAATGGATATCATTTGAGATATATCCCAAATGCTCCTTAATCCTAGTGCGTATGTCCCGGGTAGTTAACCCAACATACTGCAATCTATGTTGAGTACATTCAACCAAATAGATTACAAATGTTGAAGAACATTTTACACATCCCCTAGTGGTGAATGATTCGTTAGTTACATACGATTCAAAGCCGTTCCCTTGCTTTAAGTATTTACATGGTTTACAAAGAGACTTCCCACATTTGTAAGTCCCCATAGTATTTAACCATGAACTCTGTGGACCTTGGTCTGGGAGCATGCTAGGTGAGAGCATGTTACCAATTGTCAAGTTTTTAGAATATATAAATTCACAACCTTTGTCAACTATATGCTTCAAGGTATCATCCCCATATAGAATGGGCATATATTTTTTGACAATGTTGCAAACTTCAGAGAATTGATTCGAATATTTGGTGATAAATTTTAGACCCTTACGTTCAGGTCTCCACTTGGTCCCACCAAGCATTTGCCCCCTATCCAGAGTAGCAACTTCCTTGGACACCTTATCAACCATATTCCTATTATATCCTCTCTCCACAAAACGTGACACTAGATCTTTAGATTCTTTTTCAAAGTCTTGGTCTAGGCTACAATTTCTTCGTGCCCTCAGGAACTGCCCTTTGACTATACCTTTGTACACATGTGGAGGGTGGTTACTGTGTGCATGCAGGAGACAGTTGCCTGCAATTGGTTTACGGTGTAATGTAGTACTGACCTTTCCAGTTAAGCCATCAAACCTTAACAGGAGATCCAAAAAGACGATCTCAGATGCATGACAATTATGTGTAAATTCAATGCCCATATCATTTGTATTGAGGGTTCGCACAAAATTGTTTATAGAATTTTCATCTCCTTGCCAAATGAACAAGAGATCGTCTATGAATCTCCTATAAAAAGATATATTACTTATGAAAGGGTTATCATCCGCAAAGACGTGGAACAGCTCCCACCAACCCATAAATAGGTTGGCGTATGAGGGCGCAAATTTGGCCCCCATGGCTGTTCCACGCCTCTGTAGAAAGAAAACCCCCTCAAACAAAAAATAATTGTGGCTTAAAAGGAATTCTGTCACTCTCAGAATAAAGCCCCTATGAACCTCGCTTAGATCGGTTTCAGTATCTAGGAAAAATTTAATAGCTTCCAGCCCCTTGTTATGAGGAATTGCTGAATACAAAGAGACCACATCCACAGTCAACCATTTTTGATTAGGCAAATGTTCTACCGTTTCCATAAGCCTCAAAACATGTGTTGTGTCTCTGATGTAGCTGGGTAACTTCCTAACAAGGGGCTGTAAGTAAGTGTCAAGCCACTCTGACATAGGCTCCAATAGAGAGCCTATCCCCGCCACAATCGGGCGACCTTTCACATTTTCCAGGCCTTTATGTATTTTTGGAAGATGGTGGAAAATAGGCAAAACAGGATCTTTTACATTCAGTATGGTAGCTGTTTTTCTGTCTAAAATGCCTATTTCCACACCATCATCCACCAATGACATAAGCTCCCTCTGGAACCTAGCAGTGGGATTGAAGGAAAGTTCCACATAGACATTGCAGTCACCCAGTTGTCGTTGTGCTTCCAATACATATGAACTTCTGTCCATAACAACGATGCTGCCACCTTTGTCAGAATTTTTTATGACCAGTGAACTGTTTGACTGCAATGACCTAAGAGCCTCCCTTTCTTTAAAATTGAGATTAGATCCAATATGGGTATTATTCTCTGAGAGTACAGTAAGGTCCTCCAATACACGCTTATGGAACAATTCCAACTGTTTACCCCTTGTTTGAATGGGATAAAAGTTAGATTTAGTGTTAGTAAGCTGTCCTTTTGCATGTTCATATGGAGTATCAAGTGTGTCAGTGCTGTCTAGTGTCCTTAGAGTTAACATACTACGTGTGTCCTCAAAGTTTAGGAGATGTATCTCCTCCAGACCATCCCTGGTTCTCATATCTGTAACAGAATCAACTGATTCTGAATAGTGTTTTTTGAGTGTAAGCTGTCTTACAAACTTATTTACATCAAGGATGGTCTGGAAGAGATCAAAATTCCTAGTAGGACTAAAATTTAAACCAAGTTTAAGCACCTTTGTTTCCAAATCACTCAAAGTATGTGAAGAAATATTAATCACATCCATTTGTTTTATTGTTTTGGAATCGTTGTCTTCCTGAGCAAATATTTGTCTCTCCCTCTCTGAGGTTGGGGCTTTTTCTGCCCTCCTCCCCCTTTGGTTTGTATCGTGTCTACCTGAAAAACCTGCTCCTTAACCCTATGTTGCTCAACATTTAGTGGCTGTTTATTTGTCAAAATTGGCTTAATAGGATTCTTGGATTTATCTACCTGTGTTTTAGATCTTACCACCAGATCCCCATTATTAGTAGTGTTTCCACAGGCAGTACCCTGATCAACTGCTACAGATGATGCCATATTACTTATGGCTTCAGTAATACCTGTGTCTGAATCCCCACTCTCTTCATAAGAGCTTGAGAAGGCTGATAATGAGCCATCTTCATCTGTGGATTCTGGCTCTGTGTCAGAAAAAGTTACTCTATGTTTGCCCTTAGATCTAAATTTCCTTTTACTGGTTTTAGTTTGAGCATTTTCATTCAAAGTATCTAACACCTGCTGGTTATGTTTGTTAGAATTCTTTGACTTTCTTTTCCTGTTCTTCCTTTTCCAAATAAAAACCTGCTTGTTCTGATAGTCATTTTTATCCCTAATATATTTAGTGTGTTTAACATGAATAATCTCAGTTTTATTTGTCTCAATAATGTTTTGTAAGGTTTTATCCAAAACCCCATATCCATCTATCTCTCTAAATTTGTTTAGCTCCTGTTGTAAACCTTCTATTGCCTGTCTTACAACTACCAATTGTACAGTTTTATAATTGACAAGTAATTGCATTAAACGTAGTGAGCATTCAGTCAAAACCTCATTCCACTCTTAGCTGTATATAGTAGTGTATATATATATATATATATATATATATATATATATATATACATAAACACACATACACACACACATGTATATGTGTATATATATATATATATATATATATATATATATATATATATATATATTTGGTAAAATAAATATGAAATCTCTCAAAAAGCATGCTCATGTTATCAGTGGGTACACTCTATGTATTCCACATCTGAGAACAAAGGATTGCTTTCAAAGATTTCCTGCTAAGGTGTGACGCTAAAATCTCTATCAGATTGTCACTGACCCCTTTTTCTAGTTAAGTACAGGTAGTCATTTCAAAGAAAGGCAAGTTATTTCAAAGAGAAGCATATGCCAACAGACGTAATAATTTAACACCATGAGGCACTGAAATTCCTTTGAAGCATGAGATTCGTAAAGCAAATTTTTAGCTGAACAAACATTTTCAAAGGAAATAGTCTTATGCACATAGGTGCTAAATTGATACCTGTTGTGGGTTGAATCCACAAATTCTAGATGGATGTCTAGATGAAAAATGGCTAAACAGAGACAAATGTAGCATTGCAACTAAAATTATTTTTTTACAGCCTATATAATTTTAAATACTGTATTAAATGTCTACATAGGGATCTAGGGAAATGCAATTCAGATTACAATAAATTAAATGAATAACTGCATTAGTATATATATAAAATGTTTAAGTTATTTCAAAATAAATTCAGTTTCTCTGTGTTCCAGTAAGCTAATGGAAAATGACAGGAAGAGCATTAATGGATATAAGATTGTCTATTTGTATAACATTAAAAATGAATATATGTATATATATTTAGACAACATATTAAATATGAATATAAAAATCTGGGAGATTATCTAGGCCTAGAAAGTTAGAAACCTGAAAGTTAAGATTCCAGCATGTCTTAACCTATGTATTTTTGGAAGCATAGAATGTTTTAAGGATTTAAAATGAATATTTTTAACAACATTATTTCTTTCATTTCAGACAGCTAAAGGACAAATTGGGATACATATGCTGAGTTAATAAATAACAATACAATCAATTTAAGATATCCCATGAATGTTAGCCATGAGTATGGATCTGTGTATTCAAAAATTGTTGGGAAGTGAAATATGCTATGTCTTTATATGAATATAAGGGAATAGTCAAATACAATTTTAAATGGATTTTAAGATAATAATAATATGATCAATAGAAACATACTGCATTTGGTATTGGGGTAATCAGAAAAATGACATTATATTACCCCATCTATAATCAATATTGTAAGTGATTAATGCAATAAGTTAAAGAGAGAGGGGGAGAGAGACAGCAATAGAGAGAGGGGGGAGAGAGACAGCAAAAGAGAGAGGGGGAGAGAGACAGCAAAAGAGAGAGGAGGAGAGAGACAGCAAAAGAGAGAGGGGGAGAGAGACAGCAAAAGAGAGAGGGGGGAGAGAGACAACAAAAGAGAGAGGGGGGAGAGGGGGGAGAGTGCGCAAAAGAGAGGGGGAGAGTGTGCAAAAGAGAGGGGGGAGAGTGTGCAAAAGAGAGGGGGAGAGAATGCAAAAGAGAGGGGGAGAGAGAGAGCAAAAGAGAGGGGGGGAGAGAGACAGCAAAAGAGAGATGTGGAGAGAGACAACAAAAGAGAGATGGGGAGAGAGACAGCAAAATAAGAGAGGGGGAGAGTGCACAAAAGAGAGGGGGGAGAGAGCGCAAAAAAGAGGGGGGAGAGTACGCAAAAGAAAGGGGGGGAGAGAGCCCAAAAGAGAGGGGAGAGAGAGCAAAAGAGAGGGGAGAGAGAGAGAGCAAAAGAGAGATGGGGAGAGAGACAACAAAAGAGAGAGGGAGAGAGAGACAGCAAAAGAGAGGGGGGAAAGTATGCAAAAGAGAGGGGGGAGAGAGCGCAAAAGAGAGGGGGGAGATAGAGAGCAAAAGAGAGATGGGGAGAGAGACAGCAAAAGAGAGATGGGGAGAGAGACAACAAAAGAGAGATGGGGAGAGAGACAGCAAAAGAGAGATGGGGAGAGAGACAGCAAAAGAGAGATGGGGAGAGTGACAGCAAAAGAGAGGGGGGAGAGTGACAGCAAAAGAGAGGGGGGATAGTGCGCAAAAGAGAGGGGGGAGAGTGCCCAAAAGAGAGGGGGGAGAGTGCGCAAAAGAGAGGGGGAGAGAGTGCAAAAGAGAGGGGGAGAGTGCGCAAAAGAGAGGGGGAGAGTGCGCAAAAGAGAGGGGGAAGAGTGCGCAAAAGAGAGGGGGGAAGAGTGCGCAAAAGAGAGGGGGGAGAGTGTGCAAAAGAGAGGGGGAGAGAGCGCAAAAGAGAGGGGGAGAGAAAGAACAAAAGAGGGGGGAGAGAGAGACAGCAAAAGAGAGATGTGGAGAGAGACAACAAAAGAGAGATAGGGAGAGAGACAGCAAAAGAGAGGGGGAGAGTGCACAAAAGAGAGGGGGGAGAGTGCGCAAAAGAGAGGGGGGAGAGTGTGCAAAAGAGAGGGGGGAGAGTGCGCAAAACAGAGGGGGAGAGAGCGCAAAAGAGAGGGGGGAGAGAGTGCAAAAGAGAGGGGGGAGAGAGAGCAAAAGAGAGGGGGGAGAGAGACAGCAAAAGAGAGATGGGGAGAGAGACAACAAAAGAGAGATGTGGAGAGAGAGAGAGCAAAAGAGAGGGGGGAGAGAGACAGCAAAAGAGAGATGGGGAAAGAGACAACAAAAGAGAGATGGGGAGAGAGACAGCAAAAGAGAGGGGGAGAGTGCACAAAAGAGAGGGGGGAGAATGCGCAAAAGAGAGGGGGAGAGTGCGCAAAAGAGAGGGGGGAGAGAGCGCAAAAGAGAGGGGGAGAGAGAGAGCAAAAGAGAGGGGAGAGAGAGACAGCAAAAGAGAGGGGGAAGAGTGCACAAAAGAGAGGGGGGAAGAGTGCGCAAAAGAGAGGGGGGAGAGTGCGCAAAAGAGAGGGGGGGAGAGTGCGCAAAAGAGAGGGGGAGAGTGCGCAAAAGAGAGGGGGAAGAGTGCGCAAAAGAGAGGGGGAAGAGTGCGCAAAAGAGAGGGGGGAGAGTGCCCCAAAGAGAGGGGGGGAGAGTGCGCAAAAGAGAGGGGGAGAGAGTGCAAAAGAGAGGGGGGGAGAGTGCCCAAAAGAGAGGGGGAGAGTGCGCAAAAGAGAGGGGGGGAGAGTGCCCAAAAGAGAGGGGGGAGAGTGCGCAAAAGAGAGGGGGAGAGAGTGCAAAAGAGAGGGGGGGAGAGTGCGCAAAAGAGAGGGGGAGAGTGCGCAAAAGAGAGGGGGAAGAGTGCGCAAAAGAGAGGGGGAAGAGTGCGCAAAAGAGAGGGGGGAGAGTGTGCAAAAGAGAGGGGAGAGAGCGCAAAAGAGAGGGGGAGAGAAAGAACAAAAGAGGGGGGAGAGAGAGACAGCAAAGGAGAGATGGGGAGAGAGACAACAAAAGAGAGATGGGGAGAGAGACAGCAAAAGAGAGGGGGAGAGAGCACAAAAGAGAGGGGGGGGGAGTGCGCAAAAGAGAGGGGGGAGAGTGTGCAAAAGAGAGGGGGGGAGAGTGCGCAAAAGAGAGGGGGAGAGAGCGCAAAAGAGAGGGGGGAGAGAGCGCAAAAGAGAGGGGGGAGAGAGAGCAAAAGAGAGGGGGAGAGAGACAGCAAAAGAGAGATGGGGAGAGAGACAACAAAAGAGAGATGTGGAGAGAGAGAGCAAAAGAGAGGGGGGAGTGAGACAGCAAAAGAGAGATGGGGAAAGAGACAACAAAAGAGAGATGGGGAGAGAGACAGCAAAAGAGAGGGGGAGAGTGCACAAAAGAGAGGGGGGAGAATGCGCAAAAGAGAGGGGGGAGAGTGCGCAAAAGAGAGGGGGGAGAGAGCGCAAAAGAGAGGGGGAGAGAGAGAGCAAAAGAGAGGGGAGAGAGAGACAGCAAAAGAGAGATGGGGAGAGAGACAGCAAAAGAGAGAGGGGGAGAGAGACAGCAAAAGAGAGGGGGGAGAGTACGCAAAAGAGAGGGGGGAGAGAGCGCAAAAGAGAGGGGGGTAGAGAGCGCAAAAGAGGGGAGAGAGAGCGCAAAAGAGGGTGGAGAGAGCGCAAAAGAGAGGGGGAGGGCGCAAAAGAGAGGGGGAGAGAATGCAAAAGAGAGGGGGGAGAGAGCGCAAAAGAGAGGGAGGAGAGAGCGCAAAAGAGAGGGGGGAGAGAGCACAAAAGAGAGGGGGGAGAGAGCACAAAAGAGGGGGGAGAGCACAAAAGAGAGAAGGAGAGAGTAAGCAAAAGAGAAGGAGAGAGACAGCAAAAGAGAGGAGAGAGAGACACCAAACGAGAGGAGAGAGCAAACGAGAGGATGATTATATATAAGAAAAGCTGAATGCAAGGAAAAGGGGAGTTTTTGGTTTCTTTGGTCTGCTTACACTGGTGATTGATAACTGGCTGCCATACTTGGGATACAATCACTCTAAGCAAAAAGCTGAGACTAAACTTCTTGATCTATGCAATAACTTTTTCTTCATATGAGGTGATCTGAAAATACTTGAAAAAGATAAAATTGGCTCATGTTGGTAATGTATGACCATTCTTTATCTTTAATATTTTAAACAAAGGTAGTTGGTAACTATAACTGAATTGCAGTTTGTAATTTTAAAAAGGGCATTTTGTATTTTAACTTGCATACATAGTCATTATTGCTAAATAATTTATTTACTAGACAGGGTTTTAGTGAACTCTCTCAGAATTGTACATAAACTGGTTATTGTGATTAAATCCCTGGTAGTATTTAATTAACAACACGAAAGGGTAATGTACCTGCTTACCAGTCCGGAATCTCCACAGTGATACAGGTATTATCCATCCATTATATATTGAAAAAACTGTGACCTTTGAAAAGTTGCTTTGCTCTGAAAGGAACCATAACTGCTCTGAGAGATACCGTGTTTGTTCACAGAACAACTGAATTACCATTGGAGTGATATATTTTTCAAAAAATCTTTTTTGAAGCATGCATTATTGGTGGTATACATTTATAAGACTGTGTAACAATAATTTGGTTTTGCAACAAATAAGTTCATCTAATATAATGGACATTGCTACATTTTATTTCTTTATTTTTGGATGCTAGCCTGTTACATCTTAACACGCATTGTGGATGCTACGCATTGTGGATACTACACATGTTTTATATTACGCCTGGTTATTTAGTCGACTTTATAGGGAGACGTTGACTTTATAGGGAGACGTCCCATAATTTATTTTATTGTTATACTTTTAATAAATAATTGAAATATTAGAAAGTGTTGATATCTTTAGCCTATTAGGCGCCCTCTCTATACATAAGTTTTTAGCTTATTACTGTTTTTTTCTTAGACAACACTTTGGGGAAGGATACCAATTCTCTTAGCGCATAACTATTCTCTAACTATCACTAGTATTTAATTAAGCATAGTAAGTGGTTAATCCTTATTGAGCATTGAACTAGAATTATTGGCTAATAACAGAAGATTCTGGTATTTCATTGTGGTGAGGTAATGCAATTCAGTTTTGAATAAGGCTAATTCTAAAGGTACATTTGGTTTGCTGTGTAAAGAATATTGTAACAGTTTAAACTTGTATAGTATTGATTCATATCTGGTTTTCTAGAAATATAATTCAATGTGTCTATAAATTTTAACTAATACTGTATAAAGAATTTAGGAATTTACATTAATTTTATTGTTTTGAATATGCATTTTATTGGGAGTTTGTTTTTAAAGAATAATTATTAAATATTGTATTATAACCCGGCAATATACTGACAATACGTGTATGTGTGTGTATGTGTGTGTATGTATATAAGTGTGTGTATGTATATGAGTAGCACAAATTTTTGGGTTTTGGTCACCAACTAGTACTCAACTTCTTCATCTCAAACTTTGTTTTAACTAAATGATCAATTAGGCTTTTAGCTCTCTTATTAATTACCCATGGTGGTGGCACCTTATTAAAGGTTCCTGAAAGCGACATAAACCCACATTTTTTTCTTTCATGATTTAGAGAGCGTATGTGATTTGAAACAACTTTCCAATTTACTTCTATTAACTAATTTGTTTTATTCTCTTAATAGCCTTTGTTGAAAAGGATACCTAGATAAAATTATGAGCTGCTGATTGGTGGCTGCACGTATGTTATTGGTTCACAAAATGCATTTCAACATAGGATGCCAAAAGAATGTCTCACACTTTGAAAACCACTGAGAAAGAGCATGCAATTTTAAACAACTTTCCAATTTACTTCCATGAACAAAATGAGCAACGTCTTTTTAAGTTTAAAATTTTTTGAGTCACCATCTCCTACTGAGCATGTGCAAGAATTCACAGAATATAAGTGTATGCATTTGTGATTGGCTGATGGCTGTCACATGATACAGGAGGAGTGTAAATAGACATAACTGAAATTTGCCAGAAAAAAAATCTACTACTCATTTAATGTTCAGACTAAGTGCTATTGCATTGCCTTTTTATTATGCATGTATGGATTATGCAAATCTACTGTATTTACTGGTCAGTCTCGATTTTAGAATAATTCCAGATTTGGGAATCAGTACCTGTATTATTGTATCCTATATTTTATATACTGCTGTGTATTGCCCTGCATACACTTGTTAGTGTCCTATACAAGATAACAGCGACACATATTTGTAAAAGTTCGGGAAGAATGCGGAAAGAGAAGAATTTACAGACTTCACGTCAAATTCCTCTATGTAGCAAAAAAAAACAACAAAATAAAGCCAGATGCATCTTCTTAAAATGGGCTCAGCATCTTAAAGTGTCATGATTCAGAAAGGTAACCCAATTTAAACATCTTTATTTTCTTGGTATACTTTGTTGAAAATCAAACTTAGGTAGGCTCAGGGGCAGCAATGCATTACTGCAAGCAAGCTGCTGATTTGTGGCTGCTCATATATGACTGTTGTCATTGGCTCACTCGATGTGTTCAGCTCGCTTCCAGTAGTGCATTGCTGCTTCTTCAACAAAGGATACCAAGAAAGTAAAGCTAATTTGATAATAGAAGTAAATTAGAAAGTTAGAACAATTTTGGATTTAATGACTGAGTTCAGTATGGGACATATATCTGCTGGCACATGCTTAGCCTTGCTCTAGTTTTCACTTAAAGTGAAGGTCAATTTTGAGGAATTAGTTTAATAATCCTATTAAAAACAAGGGCACTTTAATTAATCAAAATTAACATTTCAAGCGTTTTCTTCAAAAACGTACCTTTTAATACTGAGAGACGCTGCAGCGCTTCCTACACCCGTCGCAAGCCCTCTTCGCGGTCCAAAATGACGAATCCGGCTTCATCCAATCACGACATTCCCTCAGGTCATGATGGGGAACGCCGTGATTGGAGGAAGCCGGATTTGTCATTCCTGACGTAAACAGAGGCTTCCGATGGCCGGAGGAATCGATGGAGCAGCTTTCAGGATTAAAAGGTACGTTTTTGAAGAAAACGCTTGAAATGTCAATTTTGATGAATTAAAGTGCCCTTGTTTTTAATAGGATAATTAAACACCGGGCACCTATTCATCGAAATTGACCCTCACTTTTAAGGGATAGTAAACTCCAAAAATGTTGTTTAAAAAGATAGATAATTACTTTATTTACCATTCCCCAGCTTTGCATAACCAACACTGTCATAGAAATTTACCTTTTACATCTGTAATTACCTTGTATCTAAGCTTCCGCTGAATGTCTCCTTATCTCTTTTGACAGACTTGCATTTCAGGGAATTAGTGCTGACTCTTAAATAACTCCATGTGCGTAAGCACAATGTTATTTATATGAAACACATTAACCAACACCCTATAGCTGTGAAAAACAGTCAAATGCTTTCAGATAAGAGGTGGCCTTCAAGGGCTTTGAAATTAAGCCTACCTAGATTTAGCTTTCAACTAACAATACCAAGAGAACAAAGGAAATTTGATGATAAAAGTAAATTAGAAAGTTGTTTCAAATTACATGCCCTTGTTCTATTGAGAACTCCAATACATCGAAAACTCCTATCCGACGTCACTTCCGGTGATTTGTCACTTCCGGTGATTCCATACATCTGATTGGTTTGTGTCTCAGTGAGTGACAGGATTCACAACCAATCAGATGGGCACTTTAATTACCTATCTTCACTATCTATTTTGCCTTCGCCTGTGGGGTTCAAGGGGGGTGAAGCCCCCCTTGTAAACCTCATTCCCCAAGGTTTTACTTGGGGTGTATGCCAGAGGATCGGTGGTGCGCCGCCCAGACAGAGGCAAAAACAAATAGTAAAAATAGTCACCTGAAGAGACGTCAGATTGGAGTTTTCGAGGAATTCGACTTTTTGACAGAACACCCTATCTGAATCATAAAAGTTTAATTTGGACTTTACTATCCCTTTAAGAATGTAAAAACATTTTTTGTGGTGGTTTTATATATGTTTGAAATAATGTTATTACAATAATTTCAGTGAATTTAATTGGTACATAGAGAAACAGACCTTTTAACTGTCCCTTTTTGAGATGGACGGTCCCTAAGTCTGACCTCTGTCCAGCTGTCCATCTGAGCCAGCCATATTGTAGCCCCACCCATAGACCACCAAGACACGCCCACACACTGGGAACGCCTACCAATTATCCTGACACACCCCACATGAACACGCCCTCCATCTATGCATGACCCCACCCCTTAACGACGGTCGCGCCCTGTAAACAGCAATGCCCCCCAGTATATGTCGCTCAAGGAAAGTCATCCTGGTGAATGTGCACTCACACTTATCTAAAATAACTATAACAAAGCAAATTACAAAATCAGGTAAAATCTAAATGATTTTCTTGGCAATATCGCATTATTTTACTTCACAAATTGGTATAGGGTTTCAGATGAGGGCTACCAACAATACTGCAGTGTTTGTGTCTCCAGGAACAAAAAGGGGAGCCATATTTTGGGGTATAAAATCCCCATAGACTTTCCCCGGCCAGCTCTGCTCACCTACATGAATACATTGTATCAAACCCTCAGCCTACAGGATTTTATACATTTGTAACTATTTACTGTACACAGACACTTAAAGCAGCTCTGTTAGTACCAACTGTACAAACTGCTGACAATGCTCAAACATCACAGCCTTAAAGCGAAGGTAAACTTTGGTGAATGAAAGTCAGTTTTTAAAAAATACTATTAAAAACAGGGGCACTTTCATTCATCAAAGTTTACAAAGCAGCCGTTTTGATTAAAAACTTACCTTTTATTCTTTTCACAGCCAGAGCAGCTTCCCCCTCCTGGAAATCCTCTCTTCACACGTCAACAATGACTAATCCGGCTTCCTCCAATCACGGCTTTCCCCCCAGGGTAGTCATTGCCTGAGGCCATGCTGTGATTGGAGGAAGTCGGATTAGTCATTGCTGACGTGTGAAGAGAGGATTTCCAGGAGGGGGAGCAGCTCTGGCTGTGAAAAGAAAGAAAGGAAAACGGCTGATTTGTAAACTTTGATGAATGAAAGTGCCCCTGTTTTAATAGTATTTTTAAAAAACCGGCTTTCATTCATCAAAGTTTACCTTCACTTTAAAGGGCAGCTCACCGCCTGGTCACAAAGTCTTAAAGGGACAGGCAAAAACCCACACAGCCTTTAAAGGGTCAACTAGCAACACACACACACACACACACAACAGTCTTAACCCTTTGATGACAGGGTTCATTTGTCTACATCGGAACAACGTTCCGATGCAAACAAATTGAAATCCTGCGATCGTGCACGCAATTGTGAGATTTCAATGATGGGATCGGGTCAGGGGGGCATCCCTGTGACGCTAGGCACGCCCTCTAGACCACAATCACATCATGGAAGCGCCATTAGCTTTAGGATAGCTAACGGTTATGACGTTCTATTTCATCCTAACGGCACTAAAGCCCAGTGTAATTATGACGGAATAGAACGGCATAATGGTGGTTAAAGGTTAAAGGGACAGATCACAGTAATGTTCACTCAGTGAAACTTTAAAGGGCAGCTTGGCACCTGCTCACACAGTCTTAAAGGGGCAGGCACACACAAACAGTGGGTAAACTCACACCACATATAGTCTTAAAGGGAGCAATAACAGTGTGCATCCGCATGCAATGCACAAATCCTTAAAGGGATACTCTGTCTTAAAGGGACAGGGGTGCCTGCACACACACAGCACTCACAGCCTTTAATGGAACAACTTGCACCACACACACACACATAGCATTAAAGGAACAGCTCACACCATGCACACCCAGCGCAGCCTTAAAGGGCAGCTCGCCACATGCTCACAGTCTTAAAGGAGCATGCACAAACCTTTAGTGGGTAAACTCACACCACACGTACAGTCTTAAAGGGAGCGATAACAGTATGCATTTGCATGCAATGCACACACAGCCTTAAAGGGACCCTCTGTCTTAAAGGGACAGGGGCACGTGCACACACATACACACAGAGCACTCACAGCCTTTAAAGGGACAACTTGCACCACACGCACACAGCCTTAAAGGAACAGCTCACACCATGTACAGTCTTTAAGGGACAGGCACACAGACTTTTAGACACACCAAAATGCACAATGCCTTAAAGTAGTCGTGACCTTTTTTTCCATGGCATTTCCAAAGTAAATGTTCTTGTTGAAGTGCGCTTCTGTTTATATATGCGTGCGTGTTTGCATGTGTAGTGCAGTGTACGTGTGTAGTAAATATGTCTAGTGGAACTCAAAAAAAAATCTGCTGAGCTAGGCTAGTGCCTTGTTTGCCTAGGTCAAAATAAGCCCCTGGTGTGGTGCAAGTTGTCCCTTTAAAGGCTGTGTGTGTCCCTGTCCCTTTAAGACAAAGTGTCCCTTTAAGGCTGCATGCGGATGCATACTGTTATCGATCCCTTTAAGACCGTGCATGTGGTGTGACTTTACCCACTAAAGGTTGTGTGTGCCTCCCCCTTTAAGACTGTGTGTGCAGGTGTCAAGCTGCCCTTCAAGGTTGCGCTGTATGAACATTACTGTTATCTGTCCCTTTAAGACTGTGTGTGTGGTGCAAGTTGATCCTTTAAAGGCTGTGAGTGCAGTGCATGCAAATGCATACTGTTATTGCTCCCTTTAAGACTGTATGTGTCGTGTGTGTTTACCCACTAAAGGTTTGTGCCCGCCCCTTTAAGACTGTGAGCATGCGGTGAGCTGTCCTTTAAGGCTGTGTGTGTGTGTGGTGCAAGTTGTTCCATTAAAGGCTGTGAGTGCTGTGTGTGTGCAGGTGCCCCTGTCCCTTTAAGACAGAGTATCCCTTTAAGGCTGTGTGCGTTGCATGCGGATGCACACTGTTATTGCTCCCTTTAAGACTATATGTGTTGTGAGTTTACCCACAAACGTTTGTGTGTGCCTGTCCCTTTAAGACTATGTGAGCAGGTGCCAAGCTGCCCTTTAAGGTTTCACTGCCTAAAAGACTGTGTGTGTGTGCAGTGCTAGTTGACCCTTTAAAGGCTGTCTGGGCTTTTGCCTGTCCCTTTAAGACTGTGTGACCAGGTGCTATACTGCCCTTTAAGGCTGTGATGTGTGAGCATTGTCAGCAGTTTGTACAGTTGGTACTGACAGAGATACTTTAAGTGTCTGTGTACAGTAAACAGTTACAAATGTATAAAAACCTGTAGGCTGAGGGTTTGATACAATGGGCTCCATGTACTAAGCCGTCAATTCATCCGTCATTGTAGACGCGGATAAACTCGCCGTTACTCGCTGCGGGCGAAATGGTGTCCGCTGTCGCTATGTACTAATATTCCCCCAATAAATAGACAAGTCTAGCCCGCCGCGAGCAGTTGCGGATTGTTGATAAATTTGACGCCTCGCTCGCCGCGACTAAGCTGATGGTACTTAACTTTCAGTTGAATTGTCTGGCCAATTATTAACACGTGACATGCAAGGTGTCACGAACATCATAGTAGTCGCGGGAATAGAATTTTGCTCCTATAAAAGTTCAACTTATCTAAACAACTTTATTATTGTTCAAAATTTTTTGAAGAGTGATAACAGAGCGTTATTTTTGTAATATTTATTTACAATTTGGATATGGCTTCATCTGGATCTGATAATATATAAATATTAATATAAAAATAATTATAAAGATTGACAACTAACAATACAAATTTAAATAGATTACTCTTTAATTACAGTCGACAAATTGGGCGCAATTTATGTACATGGAAATTAGAGACAAATTAGACGCCAGTTATGCTGTAAGTACAATGCTGATATTACTGCCTTTTATATATGTCTAGACTGGCGTCTAGATTGACTTTCCTATTGTTTTGTACCTTGCCCGCCACCTAAAAGGTGGCGAGGCAAAAATAGCGAGGTGGGAGCGGAAATTGTAGCGAGCGGACAAATAGATTTTTTAGTACATTCGTTTTTTGGCGAGTTGGTGGTCAAATGTGTCTAATTACAGTGAAAAATAGAGCGGTAGCGAGGTTTGGCGGATAAGTACGCTCGCAATTTTAAAGATGCGAGTTTTAACATAATTGACTGCTTTGTACATATCAGTTTGCGAGTTTTGACGCGAGATTTGTTGCGGGTAGCTCGCTGACTGCTTAGTACATGGAGCCCTATGTATCCATTAGGTGAGCAGAGCTGGCCGGGGAAAGTCTATGGGGACTTTAAACCCCAAAATATGGCTCCCCTTTTTGTTCCTGGAGACACAAACACTGCAGTATTGTTGGTAGCCCTCATCTGAACCCCCATACCAATTTGTGAAGTAAAATAATGTGATATGGCCGAGAAAATCATTTAGAACGCTAAACTCAGATTTTACCCCAAATCACAATTGAATTGAGTGCAATATTATAACACTGCATTACTTTTTTTTCAAACCAAAATTTAACAAAACGTCAAGTATCATAAAACAGGACTACAATTCCCAGCATGCTTATTGGATTTGGAATGAGCTGATATTCGCTCAAGCTTGGCAAGGTGC
Source organism: Bombina bombina (assembly GCF_027579735.1). NCBI lineage: Eukaryota > Metazoa > Chordata > Amphibia > Anura > Bombinatoridae > Bombina > Bombina bombina. The sequence continues at coordinate 1,117,111,075 of NC_069502.1, read as the reverse complement.
GCGCGCATCTATGTTGGATGCCGGTGATCAAGCACGGGACCGTGGAATTTGTAGAAGTGCAGCAACAATCCAGCAAGTCTGTTTGAGAACGTCCTGAGTGCTGCAAACTAGACACCAGTCCTGGATCCGTACAGCTGCCTGCCCAGTGCCATGATAAGGAAGGAGACCTCCAGATCTTACCAGGAGGTACCCGATGGGGAACAGGGGGACTTATTTTGAAGTGTCAGCTTATCTTTTTCCCGTTTTCTGTCATTCTTCAGCCCTCCTAGGCTGCTAAAGGGTTAATATGTGCTGCGGCAGAGGTGCCCTGTCACTGTTTGGGGAGGTAGTGTTAACTGCTGTGATGTTTGTGTCACTTGGCTGTAGGTGACAGTCACGTGACGAGGACAAGCGGGGCCTTAGGGTACAGTGTCACCTACGTATGACAGCAGAGCAGACACTAGAATAAAGCACATAAAGTGCTTACACACAAAAGGAATAGTTCTACATTTATATGCTAAAGAAATCTCTCTAAATATGATCAAACTCATAGCATAACCAGTAAAATAATAATGTATTTATAAAAATAATGTTGTAGAAAGGTAAAGGTATGGCATGTTCATTCTGACTTTTTCTTAGCAGAATATAACTCATTCATTAAATGACATACATTTCCATAGGACACTTGATTCAGTTTCTATCAAACTAAACAAATAGGTTGCATGTTGAAATGTAACATAAAGAGCAAAAGTTAAAGGGACAGAAGTCAAAATGAAAAAAAAAACGAAAAAAACTAAACAGTTTTATTTCTTTGTCAGATATAGATGCAATTTTAATCAACTTTCCAATTTGTTTCTATCATCAAATATGCTTCATTCTATTAGTATCCTTTGTTGAAGGAGCAGACATGCACTACTGGGAGCTAGCTGATCACATCTGGTGAGCCAATAACGAGGCATATGTGCAGTTACCAATCAGCTTCTAGCTCCAAGTAGTGCACTGCTGTACCTGAGCCTACCTAGGTATGCATTCCTCATAGGATAACAAGAGAACTAAGCAAATTAGATAATAGAAATAAACTGGAAAGTTCTTTAAATGTGTATACTGTATCTAAATCATAAAAGTTTAATTTGTACCTTTATTGTCCTTTAAAGGGACATGCAAGTCAGACTTCATGATTTGGACAGAGCATATCATTTTAAGAGACGTTTTAGTGTATTTAATTCTCTTGTTATCCCTTTAATGCTACAGTCACCTTCGGAGCAGCAGTGCACTACTTGGAGCTAGCTGAACACAGCTATTGAGCCAATGACAAACAATTAAATGTGTTATACATTGCTCTCTATCAGAATGTGATAAAACAGTGCCAATGCCAGTAAAGGCAGAATAGGGACACAAGCAATTAGGAACAGTGTTTAAATAAGGAAATGTAAAAGGGAAGCAGTATCAGAAGGACTCAGACACAAAGTGATGTACTGAGGTTTATCGGAATGAAGGCTATTAAGCACAATTTTGTAGTACTTAAAGGGACAAATTTTTTTCTATGTTGCATCTCAGAAAAGGCCTTGTGATACCTGTGATGCATTTTCCCGTACACCAATAAAATAGTAGACGCTGTGTTTATCTGCCTGTGAGCAATTAGTCCCTAAGGGGACAACAAGTGATACAGTAAAATGCTAGAACACTTGACTAATGCACTACTGTGTGCCTTTAACAAGCAGCAGCAATCTACATCTACTCCTGATCTAGACATGGACTGTGATTGGTGGCTATGCACATATGCAGCTCCTGATTGGCTCATCACCTGTGTCCAAGTCTGGATCAGGAATTTATTGTAAGCTTCTTATGGGCAGATTGTAACAGTGTGTTTAACTGGTTTCCAGGGTGACCAGTTGTGCAATGGTTCAGTGCTCAACCGCATTAGAGCATTTTATTTTTGCACTTTTTTGTACTTTTAAGGCAGTTTCCCAACTACAGTGTGACGATTAAGCCTTCCTCAACAGTCACAAATGGGGAGGGGTGTGGGCACGAAGGGGTTAATAGCACGCAGCTCTGGTTCCCTTGACATTTAACTCTTCAAAGAACCTTAAAGGGACACCAAATTATCCCCCAAATCCTGTACACACCACCCTAGTATAACACAAGTCACTGCCATCACCAAAACGTCTGAATAAAGGGGTGTGTTGGAACCAGTGGCGTAGCGTGGGGGGGGCCACAGGGGCGGTTGCCCCGGGCGCATAATTATGGGGGGCGCAAAGAGCTTGGTTCACAGCCTCCACCAGACATTAGACAGTCCCAGACTCCAGCGGTGCTTTGGCAAGCAAAGGGAACAGGGAGGGAGGATAAACATTCTAACAGGCGCCCTGCTGTTCTGTCTTGAGTCTCAAGTCAAGTGTGAACTTCAATTGTCAGTCAAGCGATGCCTGAGAGTCTGTGACTGTAAGTGTAGTCAGACTGTTACCTTCTGACTAGCGTTGGTTTACGTCACTTAGCACGGCGGGTCCACCGTCCAGTCTCCTCCCACTCCCAGTGCGCAGTTCAGGAGGGAGCAAGAAGTGGAGGAAGACTGTCTCTTCTAGCGTGTTGTGCCGCCCCTGACTTTAAGGTAAGTAATGTGGGAGGATAAAGGGATGTCGGTGGCTGAGCGGCCACCGTGTATGTTACGATGTGTATGTTTGTTGCTGCTTAGTTTGTCTCACTGTCTCACAAAAAAAAAACACTAAAAAAAGAGAAACAAAGGTCTGACTGGAATCATGGAATGTTCTTTGGTCATATGATAAGGAACTCATAAGCTGAGCTACACTAACTTTGCAACATTTATCGTATGTCTGTCTCATGGGAAGAGAGGTCTGGTGCTTTTTGTATTTTATTATAAGCAGGAGCAAGCTGCAAGTATGCAGAATAAACATGTAGAAAAAGGGTAGCAAATAAAATAACAAAAGAAACACACAGACAGATGATACCTTCTTTTATAGGGAAAACAATTGCAGGCTTAATTCTAAAAAAAGATATAACAGAAAAGATCTGAAAGTACAATGCAGGAAAACGCAGTGTTAGAAGGTGGCAAAGATACTGATAACTGATGCCAACCCTATTGACTGCAATATATCAGCCACTGCCATAGCATGTAAAAGTTATAATATAATAATTATAATGGGTTAGGGGGGCGCAATTCTTACCTTGCCCTGGGCGCTGACAACCCACGCTACGCCACTGGTTGGAACACCAATAACTCACACGATTTAACAATTAGGTAATGTGCCTTTAACCTTGTCTCTTTAGAGTGTGAATTCAGATATTAGAGCCCAAAGACAGAATTAGATTTTCTATGTGCTTAATAACAAAAATATCAATAAAGGTTACACGGTGCCAAATTATAAAAACATTCAAAATAACATACATTTGCGAAGATATAGTTCTTTAAAAATAAATTGGGACATAAAATAAACAAACACAATACCATACACTTATTACCAAAGTTCCAGTGGTCTGTATATGGGAGAACTTTGCTTCATATCTAAATATGCTTAGTAGCTGCTGATTGGTAGCTGCACATAGATGCCTCCTGTGATTGGTTCACTGTGTGCATTGCTATTTCTTAATTAAAGTATATCTAAAGAATAAAGCAAATTAGGTAATAGAAGTAAATTGGAATGTTGTTTAAAATGGTATTCTCTACCTTAATCATGAAAGAAAATGTTTGGGTATTGTGTCCCTTTACGTGAAAACACAGCTCCTTCTTTGTCTTGTCAAGAACACCTTCTTTGTTTTAATTTACGACTAGACATTCCATGCAAGTGAACCAAGGTACCAAGAGAATGGGGGAGGGAGGAGGAGGGGGTCTTGAGACCTCAGCATTACTGAACACAGATCTTACACAAACAACATTTCAGATTAAACTGGCAATGCTGAGATCACATTACCACCTCTGCTGGGTAGCCAAACCAGGTATCAACTACTCCACATGAGTGTATCATGACATACAGTTCTTAGGACCTTAACAGGCCAGATATTCATTATATATTAACCCGTCAGCTGATTATTTCATCTGTGTTGTAGTTAAGATATAATGAATATCTGGCCTGTTCATAGTCCTGAGGACTAGAGTTGGGAAACTCTGTTTTAAAAGGATAGGTCAAAAATAAACTGTGCACGGGTGCATTTCGATTTGAAAAAGGAGCATTTTTTGCAATATACTTCCATTAGCAAAAGTGCTTCAAGTACAAATTATTACTGTTTCTCAGTGGCATAAGCACATATCCTCGGAAGATCGTGCACCAGTATTCAAAAACCATGCCTGCTCAGCAGTGGCTTCTGTGTCAGAAATTACATACTTAGAAGCAATACACACCACACACCACCGCCTGCTCTTTAAGAAGGTGTGATATTTGAATACTGGTGTAGGGACCCTCACAGGATATGTGCATATGCCTCCTGAAAAACACAGTTATAACTTAACTAGAAGCATTTTTGCTAATGGAAGTATATTACAAAATACTTCTTTTTTTTTTTTTTTTTTATTTATTTATATATCCAACAGCAAAACATAGATACATGCATTTTCACCTTTATGCACCACGCAGGGTCAGGTGTAAAAAAAAAAAAAAAAAAATCAGAAAAAGATAACATAAGCTTGAAAAAAAGATCTCTTCTTATATACATCCATTTGTAGGATAAAGAAAGAAATAACATGATATTCACATACAATTCATTTGAATATGCTGTTGGAAATTTTTCTCTAACAATAAACACTAAACCCAGTCGACCTGGCAAACAAGCAACAACCACACTAGAAAAGAAAAAAAAAAACAAAAAACAAAAAAAACAAACACAAAACCACAACCCCTCCTAACGTCCTTTTCAGCACTAATTATCTTTATCCCTCCTTAAACTGTTCTGTACCCAATTATCCATGAGGGTGGAAAGAGATCCAGGGCTACTAAATCCATGAAAGAGTTTGAACAGAGAAATGGGGTCAAAATGGCTTTTTGTATAGCCGCAGGATATGATTGGATAATTGGTAGCCAACCAACTAAAAAAGATTTTATTCTACTTTCAGAGGCGGTTTTTAAGTGGAATGATTCATAGATAATTTGATTTTGAATCTGTTGTAACATCTGGGTTAATCCCATCACTGCATTAGATTGCCAATGTTTAACAATCTGTTGTCTAACGGCTAAAATAATAGTGTTTAAGACATTTACTTGAAAGCCCTTGTTATTAGTGCCTTCTAACCATATTATTTCCTTGGGTGACAGAGTAACCGTTGTCTTATATAATACATTAAACCAATATTCCAACTTCCGCCATACTTGAATAATCTTTGGACAATACCAAAACATATGTAAAGTATCCGCTTTAGGTTTCCTGCAGCGGATACAAGCCCCTTCGTTAGTCGGATATAATTTCATCATTCTCAAAGGGGATAGATAGTAGTTATTAACCAGCTTTAGGTGGGATTCTCTCCAGCTCCGTGGAATTTCACATTTCTTTAAATTAATCATACTTTGTTTAATTTTTCCAGGGTCTAATGCCGGAAATAAATGAGTCCACTTTGCGACCAATTTATCTAAAAGGATTAATGTTTGTTTAGAGAGCATAATATCATACATAAGAGATATAGAGGAATTACCTATCGAGAATTTCTGAAGACATATATTGAGATCCGACCATGCACTAAATCCACTCCTATCCCATTTTCGTGAATTGATAAGATGACGCAACTGAAGATATGCAAAGAAATTAGATCTGGCTAGATGATAATGTTGGGAAAGCATCTCAAAAGAGATTATTTGCCCATCTTGTGAAAGGATCTGGCAAACATATTTAAGGTCTTTCTCAGCCCATTCAGTAAATATTGATTGCTTAATAGCCGGTATAAATTGTGGATTCCCAGTAATTGGCGTAAATGCCGAAAATGTAAAATCCACTTCAAGTAATGTGCAACACCTTTGCCAGGCCGCCACTACATTAGTAATGGATATAAACGTAGTTATATTATTTGGTAAAGATTGTGGCGGGCAATGTAAAATTGCTTTTAAAGAATAAGGAGAGACCATGAAATTCTCAATCTCTAAAGACGAAACCAGCTCCTTTTCTACAATCCAATCCAGAGCTGTTTTACTTAAACAGACCCAATTATATAACTTGAGATTGGGAAGAGAGAGACCTCCGGCTTCAAATTTCTGCGTGAATTTTTCCAATGAAATACGTGGTCTCCTACCGCTCCAGATAAATTTGGAGAAGGAGGAATTTAACTTACGTAAATCCTTACTAAGGATAAACAATGGAAGATTCTGAAGCGGGTAAAGTAATCGCGGGAAAATAATTGTCTTAATTAAATTAATACGTGCCGTAATAGAGAGTTGAAATGCCTTCCATAGCTCCAAATCAGCTTTAGCCTTCTGAAACAGTGGTAAAAAGTTAAGTCTATACCAATTCCTCGGATTTTTATGTAGTATGATGCCAAGATATGTAATTGCTTCAACCTCTTTGAAAGGATGTTCATTCAGGCTATTTCTTAGTTTAATAATCCACATGAGTTCACTTTTATTAAAATTGATTTTATATCCCGCAAAGGAGCTAAACTCCTCTAGGCATTGTAATGCAGTTGGTATTGAAACAGATGATTTCTTTAAAAATAATACTAGATCGTCAGCATATAGAAGTGTCCTAAGCGAATAAGAGCCCATCTTAATACCTTCTAATATACTTCGTAAACGGATAGCTAAAGGTTCTAATGCCAGGTTGAACAAGAGGGGCGATAACGGGCACCCTTGTCTTGTTCCCCTTCCCAGAATAATCTTTTGCGAGAGGGCGCCATTCACGATTAGGTATGAGATAGGATTTCTATATATTTTCCGGATAAATTGTAGGAATTGATTCTTAAAACCAAATTCCTCTAATGCTTTGAAAAGATGATCCCAAGCAATAGCATCGAAAGCTTTTTCAGCATCCAATGATAAAATGGCAAAATCATCAGAGAAGTTATTATTTTTTTTCCTTTCTTTTAGGTCATAAAAATAGTCGAGACAAGTCACTATCTTACGCATGTTTTTCATAGAAGTCCTAGATTTCATAAAGCCCGACTGATCTGTGTGGATAATATTACCCAGGAATAAGGAAAGTCTATCTGCTAAGATCGCCATCAGTATCTTATAATCAGTGTTCAACACGGATATAGGCCTATAGGAGGCCGGATCTTCTGCTTTTTTGCCTTTCTTGAGAATTAACGTGATATTTGCAGCTGAGAAAAAGGAAGAAATGGAATTATCTGAACGGTAATAACTATTAAATAGTTTTTCTAGGGTAGGAATAATTTCTGGTGCAAGTAATCTATAAAATTCTTTCGGAAGACAATCTGGGCCGGGAGCCTTGTTCAACCGCATCTTATCTATCATGTCCCCGATTTCCTCTACGCTAATTGGGGCATTAAGAAACGAGAGATCATCTTCTCGAATTTGCGGTAGCTTGATTTTAGACCAAAATCTGTCTTGTGTCTGCATATTACTAACCTGCCTAGAGTATAGCTTTTGATAGAATGAAAACAGCACTCTATTAATCTCCTTTGAATCTGTGTATAAGGTGTCGTTTTCTTTAATACCCGGGATATAATTCTTCCTCTTTCTATTTTTAATTAATTTCGCCAAATATTTCGTGGAGTCCCCATAAAGACCCCTATATTGAGTGTTAATTTTAACCTCTTCTTTTTGGGCTCTCTGTTCTAAAAAGACATCTCTCTCTCTTCTAGCCTCCTGATACTTTTTCCAATTGATCGAGGAGCGATCCTCAGCAAATCTTACATAGGCATTTCTAACTCTGTTGGATAATTGTATTTCTAGGGCCCGAGATTTCTTTTTACTGGTTATTAAGTAACTACTTTATATCTCCTCTTAGAACAGCCTTAGCTGCTTCCCAGAAAGTCTCAATTCTGTTAAAGTAAGAAATATTATTCGTACAATAGTCCCTCCATCTTTGCTTAAGCCAGATGACGAATCTAGGGCTATTCAACAAATATCGGGGAAAAAAAAGAGATTGGCTTTTATCAACAAAACTATTTGGAGGGGGCAGAGTAAGGTATATTAGTGCATGATCGGATATCAGAATGTCCTCAATTCCAGTTACCACTTGTACAATTGACAAAGATTCAGATAGTAGGAAGAGGTCAATTCTGGAGAAGGTTCTGTGTGCTTTAGACTCGCACGTAAAAATACGGGAATCCGGGTTCTTAATTCTCCAGATATCTACCAATTTTAGCTGAGAACAGAAAATTCTAAAGTATTTAGCAGTTTTTTTATATTCTTTCGCGTTTATATTATGGAATCTATCTAATTCTGGGGCTAGTGTCATATTGAAATCCCCGGCTAAGATGAGGTTCTCACCTATATAGGGATAGATCTTACCTTTAATACTCTCCCAGAAGTCTCTACTATTTTTATTTGGACCATACACGTTGCAAAGTATATAAGTAACCTGATTAATCTGGATTAGGAGTATGATATATCTGGCCTGTGGATCTTTATCCACATACAAAATTTTATAATCTAACTCTTTGTGGAATAAGATCGCCACTCCACATTTCCTATTTGTACTTGAAGAGGCTACTACTTCACCTACCCATTTAATTTTGAGTTTAGCTACTTCTGAATCATTAAGATGGGTTTCTTGAATAAATGCAATATCTGGCCTTTTTTTTGCAAGAGTTTTAATTATGAGTTTCCTCTTCATGGGGGAGGTTATTCCTCCGACGTTCCATGATAATATATTCACTCCAGACATTTAACGAGTAGACATAGCTTAAAATTAAAATTTTGCATGTTTAAACCCCTCCCTCTTCCCCATCCAAAGAGAAAAAAAAAAAAATCCCACACATACCACATTCATACATATCTGTGATAACGGCCTAATAGTCTCTAACGTCATGATCATGGCCAAAAAATGAAAAGAAAGGGACTAATTTCTCAATCTTCAGTTTATCCTTTTTGATTTGATATATTCTTTGATCTCTGGAATTTCCTGAAATGTAAGTAGTGAATCACTATCCTCAACTATAACTTTAGCCGGGTAGACCATACGGGCTTTAACTCCATTATTTATCAGCTGCGAACAATATGGGGCCATAGCCTTCCTCTTCGTGGATGTCTCAGTAGAGAAATCCTGGAAGAGGAGGATTTTATTATTACCTAGCATTATAGGTCCATTCTTCCTAAAAAGTTTCATTAATTCGATTTTATCCTGGAATTTGAGTACCCTAAATATACACATTCTGCTCTTGGCTGTCTTATCAACTAAAAATCTCTTCGGGCCTACTCTATGAGCTCTTTCTATTGTCAGGGGCAGACATTCTACAGGCATTCCCAATGCCTGAGGGAGCTCTAGGGAAGTAAATTTCAATAAATCTTCGTATTCTGCAATCTCCGGGAGACCCACAATACGTATGTTATTGCGCCTGGAGCGGTCCTCCATGTCCTCCAGGCGCGACTGCATATTTTGGATTGTGGTATCTTGTTTACGGATGGTCACCTCTTGAGCATTTACCCGGTCTTCCAGATCCGAGATTCTATCCTCTGCTTCACCGATTCGGGCAGAGAACTGCCTGAATTCGGTGGCAAGAGTAGATAGTTCAGAGGCCATGCTAGAGATTTCTTTTTTAATCATTTCAAAATGAGGTGCGAATATCGCGGACAGTTGTACTGTCAAAGCCTGTATGTCGAAAGGGGGTAGAGGTAAATCACTTGATGTGGAATCAAGGCTAGTATCACTTGATTTAGATTTTTTATCCTTAAGTTTGGCAGGCATTGCGGGTGAATTTTTTTTTTGCCTGCGTGACAAATTTTTCCATAAGTTAAAAGTGCAAGAAAGGAAAAAAACAAAAACAAAAGGGAAGTGAGTGAATGGGTGTGAAAAAAAATCGTGAGCAAAGTTACTGAGGCCGCATCAGAGCGGGGTCTATAAGGTGAGAGAGGAAGGAAAAAAAAAAAAAAAAGTGTAGTGCTAGGTGTCGATTATATTGTGTGTGAGTGGGTGATATAATCAAAAAAAAAAAAAAAAAAAAAAAAAAAAATGTGAAGAGGGCCCTTTACCTAGGGCAGCAACAAACAGTGAAATAGGCCTGACAAACTAAGGAATTTATCTGAAAACCAGAAAGAAACAGATGGTTCCCTCTTTTAGATTTTTTTTTCTATATATAAAAAAAAGAGGTGGGCAGAAACAAGAAAAAATTTTTCCCTGCAGGTTTCAGAAGACAGTAACAAAATTATCTGGATTACGTTTATACCACTATAGCTCTCTTTTCTCTTTTCCTTTCCCCTTTCTTCCCTCTTCCCTTTCCCCCCTTTCCTCTTCCCTTACCCCTTTTTTTCTCCTTTTTTTTCTCTCTCTTTCCTTCCCTCTTTAGGGCTGATAGGTGAGAATACACATATACAAATCAGCTACATTCTGTTCCCTGAATGCTAGAGCATAAGGAAGGCATACTTCAGATAGAAAATGATTTAGAAATCAGTTTGAGAGTAATTAGCAGATCACTGTTGGCCCAGCAAAGGGCGGAGTACTATATATTATCAATTAAAGCAGAGTATATAACCCTTTCTGGGATTTAACTGAGCAAGCCGCCTAGATAAAGTAATGAGGATTTGAGAAGGTAGCCACTAGCAAACAAGTATTTCTGATGGAGATAACTTAACCAATGCACAACAAAAAAGACATTTTCTCTTCTTTTTTTCCTTTTTCTTTCCCCTTTCCTTTCCCCCCCCCCTTCTCTTCCTTTCCCTCTCTCTCCTTCCTTTCTCCTTTCCAGTGAACCTTTAAAATGAACTGCCTTAAGTAATTTAGAATTTAGATTAAATGCTCAGGTAATAAACAAACAAAAAAAGGCACCAGCTATTAACATATATGAATACAATTGCGTGTTTCTGGATAAAAAGCCTCAGGAATCTTAAAGCTTGTATTATGAGCAGGTGAATTGACAAACATGAAGGAGGGAGGGAATATTAGCGACTTTCCTCTGTTCCTTCTTGCCAGAGAATGTCCCTGTGCTGGACACGATACACAAACCACAATCAATCAAACAAATTAGTAACTTGGGGCAATGTTTTGTCTCTGGATAACTTAATCCGATGTATAATGCTCAGATGAGAACACACAAGTTCCAACTTATAAGCAATAGGTCTGGTAGGATATATCCGCTGAAAAATACACACCAGTTCCAGCTTATAGGCAGTAGGTATAATAAGGTATGTCCACTATATAATGCTCAGTATAGCACATACAGGTTCCAGCTAATAAGCAATAGGACCGGTTAGATATATCCGCTATATAATGCTTAGAGGAGCATATACAAGTTCCAGCTTATTAGCACAAGGTCTGGTAAAGTATATCCCCTTTTGCAGGGGAAAAACTTGCTGTGTCCCTTTTTAGCAATGAGCCTAAAAGTCAAGCTTTTTACCTTTAAGTTTTATCTGCCTCTCTCCTCTTAGCTGACAATGGAGAGCATCAAGAGGCAAACATACAGCAACATTAGGGAAAATAGGTAAAAAAAAACTTGTACTTGCGACTGAAGCTAGTTTCATCTGACCCGGCACTGCATCAAACCATCGGACCTTTACCATGGAACAATCACTTCCCCTTCACTGGCGGGCTGTCAGTAAATGGTCCTGGTCTTGGAGAGATGTATCGGGTTATCCAGAGAGCCTCCGTCCGGCGGAGTCTCCCATTCACTGGCGATAGCGTGACGTCAGTCTCCAGTCACATATTCCCGGTCGTTGCCTCCGGTGCACCCGCTTTACTCCACCGAGTAGGAAACCTTTCCTCAATTAACGGTACCGGTGATGCCGGCACTTCACAGCCGCTCTGGAGGTCTGTGTGAGAGTCCTCTGGAAACAATGCCGCCAAATCTTTGTAGGTATCAGGCACTTCAAACGGTCCTCCACTCCGGTAAATAGTGTCGACTTCCAGCCAGCAGCCTGGTGTTATGGCTGCATGCACCACCACACGAACACCCGTTAACAGTCCCCGGGTTAGATGGTGTAGAGGCTTGGGTAGAATTTTCCAGCGGCGCTCAGTCACCGCAACCAGGGAGCACGCTTGTCTAGGCTCCACCCCAAACGGAAGTCACAAAATACTTCTATTTCAAATAGAAATGCACTGGTGCACATTTTATTTTTGACCTTTCTATCCCTTTTAAGGAATACTTATACACAAACGTGCACTATTTATTGTCCCTTATTGTGACATGGGAAATTAGAGAGCAATTTTCATATTTAGTACTGCGTCTGAATTGGAAGTTACAATTATTGTTGGGTTCGTTGAGGGGAGTAAAGTATCTCCTGATAAAAAATAAAAAAAAGAGCTATTAATAGCACAGCTGAAGAATATTGTCTGTATACAAGAGATATGGAAGGCTACATTGCTATGAACCAACAACTTTCAATGGGGACTGGGCTTTGAGTTATAAAGACTGGGGTTTGTTCCTTATAATACAAGTAAATTACTAAATTGTTGAATATTATTTGGTTTATCAGATAGATCAGATGCTTTTTCTCATATAGCCCTCATCTACCCTGAACTCTCTGCTGTTAGCGTAAAGTCTCTTACTAAATTAATTGTTATACAAGACTGTGTATTGTTTTTTTTTTATTAGTGTTTGACAAAATAACTTAAAATTGAGAAGCCAGGTTAACATTCTAAACATACAAATAAATATACAGTGTGTGTATATATGTGTATTTACATGTGTGCAGTGCTGGCCTGAATATTATTTTTATATAATAATATAAATATAAAAATACTGCACAACCCCTAATAAAGATAATGACACGGTACAAGCAAAAGGAGTAACAATTAAACATATTCACATTTTAAAAGATTCATTAAAACTTTATTATCTTTATCTTCTGATACTAGCGTTTTATAAAGTTAATAGTCACTGTGCAAGAGTCTTATAAACCAGATATAGTAATTACTGTTTTAAAACTGTTAATCGGATGGATGAGCTTGATGAAGTGATACCAGTTTCATGTCACTTAGCAGGGGTCCTAGATCGCCATAGTCCGAAGATATCTGGAGTTGATTTAATTTCTTGAAGCATAGTTGTACTACTGCACCAATAAATCAACTTTATAGTAAGTGTATTCTACTTACCAAAGTGTTATCTAGTGCACCCCCAGATTATTTCTGATGACAGAAGACTTAAAAGCAACAGGGTTTTGCTGTGTTTCCTGCTACTACACAATGATTTTAACTTTGCAGTTAATAGTTAATCATTTTAAAGGGACAGTAAACTAATTTTTTTTTATTGTTTAAGAAGATAGATAATCCCTTTATTACCCATTCCCCAGTTTTGCACAGCCAACACAGTTATATTAATTTACTTTTAACCTCTGTGATTACCTTGTATCTAAGCCTCTTTTGACAGCCCCCTGATCACATTACTTTTTATTTATTATCTGTTGACTTGCATTTTAGCTGTGTGGTGCAGAACCCACAGGCGTGAGCACAATTTAATCTACATGGCCCCCCCATGAACTAGCAGTCGCCTGTTATGAAAAGCAAATAAAAAAGCATGTGATAATAGGCTGTCTGAAGTGGCTTAAAAACAGGCAGAAATGTAGAATGTTATAAAGTATATTAATATAACAATGTTGGTTGTGCAAAGCTGGGGAATGGGTGGTAAAGGCGTCGTCTAACTTTTTAAACAATAACAATTTTAGTGTTGACTGTCCCTTGCATGTAAATGTACAGTGCTGGCAAAACAAAGAATGCAAGCCTACAGTACAAGTGGCAGCAATTTATTATCCTAGTGAGAGAAAATGTAAGTTGCTAATAAACCTGAATTATCTCAGAAGAAAAATCTTAGATAAAGAGAAGTAATACAAACTGAAAAAGTTGTCTTGTTTAGGGCATTCTCTTCCAGTCCTTTCCCATGAGAGCCCCCTTTGGTAATCCCAGTGCCCCCCCCCCCCCCCAGGGAGCAATACTGCCCACTTTGGGAATTACTGCTGTAAATAGCTGCACCATAATCGCATCAGCCACAATGCTAATAATGACGTGTATCCCAGTGAGGATATTCTACAGGAAGCTGCAAGATAAAATGCTGCTAAGGGGACACTGCTAGGAAGTCTGGCAATTTTTCTTACTAGCTTTGTATGTTCTTTATTTGAAAAACAACGTGAAAACTAAATTTCAGCTGTCTGCCCCTGACTTGTACTATAGAACTCTCTTCATCCTCTCTATGTATTTGTTTTATTTTTCATCTTGTGCAATGATAGTTATAACTAAATGCCAATATCTAGGGCCCACAGTTTCATTCAACACAAACTACTAATTAAAGTGATATAAAACCCCACATTTTTATTTACTGATTCATACATAGTTAGTGCAGGCCCTGGGAGCCGAGCCCACTAAGCCCCCAGAGGCGGAAAGGCCTCTGGAGTGAAGAGGAGTGGGTTAGTGTGCTCTCCAGCGCGTGTAGCTAAGTATTTTTTTAGCATTTTTTTTAGAAAAGAATATTAATTTGTTTTTTTATCAATTTTCCCAATGCATTTGTTTTGGATATTAATTATAATAATATCCCTTCTTTTGAGCAAAAATGCTTTTGTTTAGAAACAAATGCACAAGTCATATACAGTATATAAATCTGGAATTCCAAACTTATTCTAAAATCCAAACTTTTTAACTAAAATTTTCCTGTATTTTAAAAAATAAAATTATCAAAAATCACTGTTTTACACAAGTTTACTAGAGGGCTGGCGCTTCCCTGAGAAGGTCATGTGACAGGATGCACAGAGAAAACCTTGGTTTTAACATAGCAGCTCCCTTTGCATCCTTCAAGCTGTGTTTGTTTAGAATGAAAACAAAGAAATGCATTATTTTTTTATATACATATACTTTGTTTTATGTATGTTTTGCTCTGTTATTTCAATCTCTGTTTAACATTTTATGTCTCTCTTTAAGGCTACTATGTGTACAGTAGTCATTGAGGTCATTGTTGACGTGGACATCAGATTTTAGTTATGCCTCTATTTGTTAATTTCCTAAAATAAAACAATTCCCTAATTCACCATGGTATTGCTCATGGAACCTGCCTTCCACCTTCTGGGGGACTAGCGCCAGTCTGTGGTGCAGCATACCGCTATACACAGCATACGTCTGAGCTCAGTACTGGTAAACAGCAAAGAAAATAAATTCCAACAATTACCATTATAATAATTTTGCAAATTCCAGAGCTTTACACTTCATTCTGTGTTTTTATAGAGATATGTGCCATAATCCTAATAAATTATAACAAACTAGCATTATCTTTCTTCTGTTAAGTGTGATCAGTCCACGGGTCATCATTACTTCTGGGATATTAACTCCTCCCCAACAGGAAGTGCAAGAGGATTCACCCAGCAGAGCTGCATATAGCTCCTCCCCTCTACGTCACTCCCAGTCATTCTCTTGCACCCAACGACTAGATAGGAGGTGTGAGAGGGCTATGGTGATTATACTTAGTTTTATATCTTCAATCAAAAGTTTGTTATTTTAAAATAGCACCGGAGTGTGTTATTACCTCTCTGGCAGTGTTTGACGAAGAATCTACCAGAGTTTTTGCTATGATTTTAGCCGGAGTAGTTAAGATCATATTGCTGTTTCTCGGCCATCTGAGGAGAGGTAAACTTCAGATCAGGGGACAGCGGGCAGATGAATCTGCATAGAGGTATGTAGCAGCTTTTATTTTCTGACAATGGAATTGATGAGAAAATCCTGCCATACCGATATAATGTCATGTATGTATACTTTACACTTCAGTATTCTGGGGAATGGTACTTCACTAGAATTACACTGTAAGAAGTACATTAAGCTGTTTAATAACTAGAAATTATGTTTAACGTTTTTGCTGGAATGTAAAATCGTTTTCATTTGCTGAGGTACTGAGTGAATAAATGTTTGGGCACCATTTTCCCACTTGGCAGTTGCTTAATCTTTTTCTGACAGTTTCTGTTCTCTCTCACTGCTGTGTGTGAGGGGGAAGGGCCGTTTTTTGGCGCCTTTTCTATGCATCAGTTATTTCAGTCAGCAGCTCATTGTATTTCCTGCATGATCCGGTTCATCTCTACAGAACTCAGGGGTCTTCAAACTTATTTTGAGGGAGGTAATTTCTCTCAGCAGAGCTGTGAGAATTATAGTTGACTGTGATAAAAAACGTTTATTCTGTAATTGTTTCCTGCTTTCAGAATTTGTTATCTTTGCTATTGGGATTAAACCTTTGCTAAAGTTGTGTTGTTTACAAGGATTGAGGCTATAACTGTTTCAATTTATTAATTTTCAACTGTCATAGATTTTCTGTGCTTCTTAAAGGCACAGTACGTTTTTAATATTATTCTAATTGAATTGTATTCTAAGTTGCAAGTTTATTTGCTAGTGTGTTAAACATGTCTGATTCAGAGGAAGATACCTGTGTCATTTGTTGCAATGCCAAAGTGGAGCCCAATAGAAATTTATGTACTAACTGTATTGATGCTACTTTAAATAAAAGTCAATCTGTACAAATTGAACAAATTTCACCAAACAACGAGGGGAGAGTTATGCCGACTAACTCGCCTCACGTGCCAGTACCTGCATCTCCCGCTCGGGAGGTGCGTGATATTGTAGCGCCGAGTACATCTGGCCGGCCATTACAAATCACATTACAGGATATGGCTTCTGTTATGACTGAAGTTTTGGCTAAATTACCAGAACTAAGAGGTAAGCGTGATCACTCTGGGGTGAGAACAGAGTGCGCTGATAATATTAGGGCCATGTCAGATACTGCGTCACAGGTTGCAGAACATGAGGACGGAGAACTTCATTCTGTGGGTGACGGTTCTGATCCAAACAGACTGGATTCAGATATTTCAAATTTTAAATTTAAACTGGAAAACCTCTGTGTATTACTAGGGGAGGTGTTAGCGGCTCTGAATGATTGTAACACAGTTGCAATACCAGAGAAAATGTGTAGGTTGGATAAATATTTTGCGGTACCGACGAGTACTGAGGTTTTTCCTATACCTAAAGAGAATTACTGAAATTGTTTCTAAGGAGTGGGATAGACCCGGTGTGCCGTTCTCACCCCCTCCGATATTTAGAAAAATGTTTCCAATAGACGCCACCACACGGGACTTATGGCAAGCGGTCCCTAAGGTAGAGGGAGCAGTTTCTACTTTAGCTAAGCGTACCACTATCCCGGTGGAGGATAGCTGTGCTTTTTCAGATCCAATGGATAAAAAATTAGAGGGTTACCTTAAGAAAATGTTTGTTCAACAAGGTTTTATATTGCAACCCCTTGCATGCATTGCGCCGATCACGGCTGCAGCGGCGTTCTGGATTGAGTCTCTGGAAGAGAACATTAGTTCAGCTACTCTGGACGACATTACGGACAGGCTTAGAGTCCTTAAACTAGCTAATTCATTCATTTCGGAGGCCGTAGTACATCTAACTAAACTTACGGCGAGGAATTCAGGATTCGCCATTCAGGCACGCAGGGCGCTGTGGCTAAAATCCTGGTCAGCTGATGTTACTTCTAAGTCTAAATTGCTTAATATACCTTTCAAAGGGCAGACCTTTTTCGGGCCCGGGTTGAAAGAGATTATCACTGACATTACAGGAGGTAAAGGCCATGCCCTGCCTCAGGACAAAGCCAAAACTAAGACTAGACAGTCTAATTTTCGTTCCTTTCGTAATTTCAAAGCAGGAGCAGCATCAACTTCCTCTGCACCAAAACAGGAAGGAGCTGTTGCTCGCTACAGACAAGGCTGGAAACCTAACCAGTCCTGGAACAAGGGCAAGCAGACCAGGAAACCTACTGCTGCCCCTAAAACGGCATGAATTGAGGGCCCCCGATCCGGGATCGGATCTAGTGGGGGGCAGGCTTTCTCTCTTCGCCCAGGCTTGGGCAAGAGATGTCCAGGATCCCTGGGCGCTAGAAATAATATCTCAGGGATACCTTCTGGACTTCAAATACTCTCCTCCAAGAGAGAGATTTCATCTGTCAAGGTTGTCAACAATCCAGACAAAGAAAGAGGCGTTTCTACGCTGCGTACAAGAGCTCTTGTTAATGGGAGTAATCCACCCAGTTCCACGATCGGAACAGGGACAGGGGTTTTACTCAAATCTGTTTGTGGTTCCCAAAAAAGAGGGAACTTTCAGACCAATCCTGGACTTAAAGATCCTAAACAAGTTCCTAAGAGTTCCATCGTTCAAGATGGAGACTATTCGGACAATTTTACCTATGATCCAAGAGGGTCAGTACATACCGGTACCTAAGGTTTGCCTTCCTAGACAGGCATTACCAGTTTGTAGCTCTTCCATTCGGATTGGCTACAGCTCCAAGAATCTTCACAAAGGTTCTGGGTGCTCTTCTGGCGGTACTAAGACCGCGGGGAATCTCGGTAGCTCCATACCTAGACGACATTCAAGCTTTCAAACTGCCAAGTCTCATACAGAGTTAGTACTGGCATTTCTAAGGTCACATGGATGGAAGGTGAACGAAAAGAAAAGTTCACTCGTTCCACTCACATGAGTTCCCTTCCTGGGGACTCTTATAGATTCTGTAAAAATGAAGATTTACCTGACAGAGGACAGGTTAACAAGACTTCAAAGTGCTTGCCGCACCCTTCATTCCATTCAACACCCGTCAGTGGCTCAATGCATGGAGGTAATCGGCTTAATGGTAGCGGCAATGGACATAGTACCCTTTGCACGCCTACACCTCAGACCACTGCAACTGTGCATGCTAAGTCAGTGGAATGGGGATTACTCAGACTTATCCCCTTCTCTGAATCTGGATCAAGAGACCAGAAATTCTCTTCTTTGGTGGCTTTCTCGGCCACATCTGTCCAGGGGGATGCCATTCAGCAGACCAGACTGGACAATTGTAACAACAGACGCCAGCCTTCTAGGTTGGGGTGCCGTCTGGAATTCTCTGAAGGCTCAGGGACAATGGAGTCAGGAGGAGAGTCTCCTGCCAATAAACATTCTGGAATTGAGAGCAGTTCTCAATGCCCTCCTGGCTTGGCCCCAGTTGACAACGCGGAGTTTCATCAGGTTTCAGTCGGACAACATCACGACTGTAGCTTACATCAACCATCAGGGAGGGACACGAAGCTCCCTAGCTATGATGGAAGTATCAAAGATAATTCGCTGGGCAGAGTCTCACTCTTGCCACCTGTCAGCAATCCACATCCCGGGAGTGGAGAACTGGGAGGCGGATTTCTTAAGTCGTCAGACTTTTCATCCGGGGGAGTGGGAACCTCATCCGGAGGTCTTTGCCCAAATACTTCGACGTTGGGGCAAACCAGAGATAGATCTCATGGCGTCTCGACAGAACGCCAAGCTTCCTCGTTATGGGTCCAGATCCAGGGATCCAGAAGCAGTCCTGATAGATGCCCTGACAGCACCTTAGGATTTCAGGATGGCTTACGTGTTTCCACCCTTCCCGATGCTTCCTCGATTGATTGCCAGAATCAAACAAGAGAGAGCATCAGTGATTCTAATAGCACCTGCGTGGCCACGCAGGACTTGGTATGCAGATCTGGTGGACATGTCATCCTGTCCACCTTGGTCTCTACCCCTGAAACAGGACCTTCTGATACAGGGTCCCTTCAAACATCAAAGTCTAACTTCTCTGAAGCTGACTGCTTGGAAATTGAACGCTTGATTTTATCAAGACGTGGGTTTTCTGAGTCAGTTATTGATACCTTAATACAGGCTAGGAAACCTGTTACCAGAAAGATTTACCATAAGATATGGCGTAAATACCTATATTGGTGTGAATCCAAAGGTTACTCTTGGAGTAAGGTTAGGATTCCTAGGATATTGTCTTTTCTACAAGAAGGTTTAGAAAAGGGTTTATCCGCTAGTTCATTAAAGGGACAGATCTCAGCTCTGTCCATTCTGTTACACAAACGTCTGTCAGAAGTTCCTGACGTCCAGGCTTTTTGTCAGGCTTTGGCCAGGATTAAGCCTGTGTTTAAAACGGTTGCTCCACCATGGAGTTTAAACCTTGTTCTTAATGTTTTACAGGGCGTTCCGTTTGAACCCCTTCATTCCATTGATATAAAGTTGTTATCTTGGAAAGTTCTATTTTTAATGGCTATTTCCTCGGCTCGAAGAGTCTCTGAGTTATCAGCCTTACATTGTGATTCTCCTTATTTGATTTTTCATTCGGATAAGGTAGTTCTGCGTACTAAACCTGGGTTCTTACCTAAGGTAGTTACTAACAGGAATATCAATCAAGAGATTGTTGTTCCTTCTTTATGCCCAAATCCTTCTTCGAAGAAGGAACGTCTACTGCACAACCTGGATGTAGTCCGTGCTCTAAAATTTTACTTACAGGCAACTAAGGAATTTCGACAAACGTCTTCTCTGTTTGTCGTTTACTCTGGGCAGAGGAGAGGTCAAAAAGCTTCTGCTACCTCTCTTTCTTTTTGGCTTCGTAGCATAATTCGTTTAGCTTATGAGACTGCTGGACAGCAGCCTCCTGAAAGGATTACAGCTCATTCCACTAGAGCTGTGGCTTCTACTTGGGCCTTTAAGAATGAGGCCTCTGTTGAACAGATTTGCAAGGCTGCAACTTGGTCTTCGCTTCATACTTTTTCCAAATTTTACAAATTTGACACTTTTGCTTCATCGGAGGCTATTTTTGGGAGAAAGGTTCTTCAGGCAGTGGTTCCTTCTGTATAAAGAGCCTGCCTATCCCTCCCGTCATCCGTGTACTTTTGCTTTGGTATTGGTATCCCAGAAGTAATGATGACCCGTGGACTGATCACACTTAACAGAAGAAAACATAATTTATGCTTACCTGATAAATTCCTTTCTTCTGTAGTGTGATCAGTCCACGGCCCGCCCTGTTTTAAGGCAGGTAAATATTTTTTAATTTATACTCCAGTCACCACTTCACCCTTGGCTTTTCCTTTCTCGTTGGTCCTTGGTCGAATGACTGGGAGTGACGTAGAGGGGAGGAGCTATATGCAGCTCTGCTGGGTGAATCCTCTTGCACTTCCTGTTGGGGAGGAGTTAATATCCCAGAAGTAATGATGACCCGTGGACTGATCACACTACAGAAGAAAGGAATTTATCAGGTAAGCATAAATTATGTTTTTTTTCCTGGGACTAGTCAAGCCCTGGATTATATACTAAATAACCATCTATTATTCCCTCTGATGACTGTAATGTTTTAGTGTCCTATAAAAACAGTTTATGGAAAAGTGCTGGGGACGTTTTTTTTTTTTTTTTTGTCCATTTTCTATCCACTATGCTATTTTGATTTTTTTTATTGTATATCTTGTTGTAATGATTGTGCTGTAGATTCTGTGCCCCTTGTTGGGCTCACCTGTTATCCCTATCCTCCTGTGTTAACTTTTAGAAAACACATAGGGCTAGATAACAAGTGGAGCGCTAAATATTGCTTGCTTGCAAGTGATATTAGCGCTCCACTTGTACCAACGCGCGATAATGTGCGCTGGTATTATAAGTAAATCGCAATGCATTGCTACGAAGCATTGCGCTCACGAGTGCGTGCTTCCATAGGCTTCTATGAGAGCCTCGTTCTGATGCCGTCAGAGATGGCATCAGAACCTTGCGAAATGATGGGCAGCATTTTAAAATATATACGTATTTGAATATATACATATATATTTATGTTTATATACACAAATCAACACATAAATATATATGTATATAAGCATATACACAGGGCTCTAAATTTCCACCAGCCCACTAGCCATTGGCGAGTGGTAATTTAACAGTGGCGAGTGAAAGAAAGTGAGTAAATGTCTGCAGATATTATCTAAAGGGATATTATAAATCCATGAAAAGGCAAGGATCATTTTTTTTTTCTCTAGGGCTACAGGGACCCCATTAGTGCTTAGACTGTTACTTCTGAGAGGGTAAACGGGGGCAGAGAGAAATTTGAGAGGTAAAGGGAAAGTGGAGAAAAAATAAGAAGAAATATGAGAGAGAAGAGAGAGTGTAAAGAGAAGATTTAGCCTGAGAGAGAAGGGAAAGGGTAAAAAGAGAGACTGAAGAGAGGAGGGAGTGGAGAAAGACGAGAGATTATAGTTATAAAAAAAAATTTTTTTCCAGCTCTGCTATGACCTCACATTAATGTCAACACTCTCTGCTTTCTCTCAGTTTAACAGCTACATTTTTCTGTCCATCTGTTGTCTTCCCCAATGGTGAGTAACATTTTGGGCTGGCTAGTAGCTTAGGGATTGATATTTTGAGCCATGTATACATACTGTATATATTTACATTGTGGTCAGTGCCAGTTTTTTCCAAACCAACTTCAAAGCCCCAAAACTGCCTAGTGTATTTTTTTTTATTAAAAAAAAAAAAAGCTATATATATTTTTTTTAATAAAAAACTATTATGCCCTCTATTTTGATGGCATTTGGGGCACTTTTCGAAAATTAACCAGAGATCAAATCTCTGGTTAATTTTCTAAATGGCTAATTGCTACCCTGAGCTCATGGTAGCAATAAACAGCCACTTGTAATTGCTGGTTAATTATCACCCTCTCGCAAACGGGCAAATTTGCTGTTTGTGGGAGCGCGATCCATTTGTAATTTGGCCCATAATGGGACAGTACATTCTAAATATTTCCATCAGGCATATAAAAGCACTATTTTTGTATGATAAAGGGTTATTGTAGTAGAAAAATGACATGTCTAATTCGGTAGAGGATTAAATTTTAGCACTAGCGACCCTGGAACTGTGTATTTAACCCCCCGCAAAGGGGTTAAATGTAGTTAAAATACCACTGATGATAATTCAATCGCCTGCGGCAGTCGCATAAGCCAGCTGTGTCGCTGCTGCTGATTGGCTCACCAGCAGTTTCTGCTCAGACCAGTAGTTCTCCACAGGGGTTAAACACCTAGAGTTGCAGGGTCACTAGTTATAAAATTACATATTCTAACAAATTCAAGTGCATCATTTTTCACTATAACTGCCATTTAAAGCTCTTATTTTGAAGCTAGCATGAAGTATATGTCTGTATACAACAGGGCCTTAAGGACTGATTGCTTTAAAGGGACACAAATAAACAATGTTTTAATTTCATAATTCAGATAGAGCATGCAATTGTAAGCAACTTTCTAATTTACTCTTATAAAAAAAAATAATCTTTGTTCGCTTGCTATCTTTATTTGAAAAAGCAGGAATGTAGGCATTTTTGGTTCAGCCCCTGAGTAGTGCTTGCTGATTGGTGGCTACATTTAGCTACCAATCAGCATCGCTATCCAGGTGCTGAACCAAAAATGAGCCGGCTCCTATGCTTACATTCCTGCCTTTTCAAATAAAGATAGCAAGAGAATGAAGAAAAAATGATAATAGGAGTAAATTATAAAGTTTCTTACAATTGCATGCTCTATCAGAACTATGAAAGAAAAAATTTGGGTTTTGTGTCCCTTTTACTGGTGGTAAGTGACGCACCTCATAAACATAAATTTAAAGAACTCTCAGTGCTGGAACTTCAGTTTTTAAACATTTCTTTTTTTTTTTTTTTTTTTTTTTACTTAATAGATTTTTTTTTTTTTTTTTTTTTCAAAAGAGCTTTATTCAAAGATAATCAAATGGTTACAAACTTTTCAAATTTTCAATGAGGTGTGCAAATACAGGTTCGTTGAAGCATTGTATTACAAATTGTGATATATGAATTAACATAAAGAACGTTCTTCCCTTGGCCCCTTAAAACATAGTAAATTGCAAACTGCTCATAGGGCAGGTAGAGTTAAAGTCCTGGAGGATCAAAAAGCAGTTCTGAGTGCACTTGTATATTGAAAGTCCAAAGTCCATTAGTGCACTGTCTCTGGCACTCTACGGCCAGTCCTACTAAGCTATTCAACTACAGATCTAAGTTGCTGGAGAATGGGAGAGAGAGAAAAGGGAAGGGGGGATGTACAGGGGATCTGTTTGCTATGTGTAGTAGCGGGGGTTTTATGATGCCATTCATTCTCCGTATTCCCGTTGTTTGGGATTGTGTGGGTCTTGCTTATTCGCGTTTCATGAGTGGTAGGTGGAGGTGGTGGGGAAAGGTGGAGGGGGGGAGGGGAGGGAGAGGGTTGGGGGAGGGAAGTGTCATTGAGGGTTTCAGTAGTCTGTGCTATCAGCTGTATTGTCTTACGTTGTCTGTTGTCTGTGTGTTGCCCAGCGCTCCAGCATTATCTCGTGTGTGTCTACTGTGCCATGTTGGGTGTGGTGGTATCTTTCTAGTCGTAGCAGCGTGTCTACTTGTTCTTGCCATTCTTTAAAAGTCGGTGTGATTCTAGACTTCCAATGTTTTGGGATCAATAATTTTGCTCCGTTCAGCATAAGTATTAGTAGGGCTCAGCTTGCTTTACAGGGTAATTTGGGCAGAGAAAGTATAGTAGTGTTTTTGGGGTGTTTTGTAGGGGTTTCCCCAGGACTAGTTCCATGTGATTAAGAATTGCGACCCAGTATTCATCTAGCTTAGGGCAGTCCCACCATATGTGTGTAGGTGTGCCTTGTTCTCCGCAGTCTCTCCAGCATTTGCCAGAGGCCTGTTTGTAAATCTTCTGCAGCCTACTAGGTGTGAGGTACCACCTTGCCATGCATTTATAACTAGATTCTTGCACTCTCATAGATATTGAGGATGTTTTGGTCACTAGAAAGGCATTCTGCCAGTCCTCATAACCTATCTCGGTCTGCCACTCCCTCTCCCATGCTTTTGTGTAAGAGGGGAGTGTCTGGGCTTCGTCTGTCAGTAGAAGTTTGTATAGTAATGAGATTGCATGTGCAGTTGGTGTGTCTTTCAGGCATAAGGTCTCAAATGTGGT
Source organism: Bombina bombina (assembly GCF_027579735.1). Classification (NCBI taxonomy): domain Eukaryota; kingdom Metazoa; phylum Chordata; class Amphibia; order Anura; family Bombinatoridae; genus Bombina; species Bombina bombina. Next base: position 1,117,086,287 of record NC_069502.1, on the reverse strand, counting down.
AGGTGGTCTAGTAAGGCAGGATCTGTGTTTGTGTGTCATGAGATAATGATTTAGCCGCGTATGTGAGTACCAGCTCATCGTCAGGTTAGATAATTCTTCAGAGATAACCGCGTGAGTCTTGAGCTTATGTCCATCAGTCAGTGTCATGATGGTGTAGTCTTTAAAGGGTGTGTCGGGGGTGGTTCTGTTGTCTGGGTAGTTCCATGGCAGCTCTGCATTGTGATAGATGGGAGTCAGCGGAGAGTGTTTAGTCGTGATGTGTGTCGTGGTACATACTATCTTGTCCCATACTGAGTAGAAGTCCATCAACAAGGGGTATTTTGTTATGGCTGCATGTCTATCCTTCTCCAGAGTCCAGGCACCCAGTCCCGCGTTGTTTGTGTCCAGGATGTCACAGTCTAGTCGTACCCATTCTTTGTTGGGGTCATTGGAGCACCAATCTAACAGTCTGCCTAGCGTGATTGCCTGTTTGTACGTTTGTATGTTTGGGACTCCCAGTCCCCCTCTGTCCCTAGGTAGATATAAAGTTCTCCTGGCTACTCTGGGTCTGACCCCCCCCCCAGATGTATTGCTCTATTAAGTTTTGCAATTTTAGTAGGTAGTTCCCCGGGAGGGGAATTGGTGTTGTCTGGGTAGCACATTCATCTTAATGACATTTATTCGTCCAAGCCAAGAGATAGACTTGTTCTTCCATCTGGACAAGTCCGCTATCAGCGTGGTTTCTAGGTTTTTGTAGTTTTCTTGAAAGATAGTCTGAACATCCGGGGAGATATATATCCCCAAGTATTTCAGCTTATCTTGCTGTAATCTCAGGGGACAGTCACCTAGTGCTGTAATTAGTTCCTCTGGGTTGTATGTAACGTTCAGTATTTCTGATTTGGTGACGTTAAGGTGGAAGTTAGAGAGTCGTCCGTATTCTCTGAAAGTATCTAAAACTCTGGGGAGGGAAGTCCCTATGTCAGTGAGTGTTAATAGGACGTCGTCGGCATATAATGACAACTTGTGTGTGCGCGATTTAGTCTTTATGCCCGAGATCTGGGGGTCCTCTCTTATTTTTTGCGCCAGCACCTCTATGGTAATGGCGAAAAGGAGCGGTGAGAGTGGGCACCCCTGCCTGGTCCCGTTTCTGATATGGAATCTGTCAGATAGCAGGCCATTAACTTTCACTCTAGCCGTGGGGTTCTCATAGAGGGCAAATATTTGTTTGATAAAGGCTTCGCTGAATTGCATTTTGGCCAGGACTGCTTTTAGAAAAGGCCAGTGCACCCGGTCGAACGCCTTTTCTGCGTCCGTAGAGACCAATATTAGGGGCGTGTTCTGTTGCTGGGCGTGTGACACTAGTTGTAGCACTTTCAGCGTGTTGTCGCGAGCTTCTCTCCCTGGCACGAACCCCACTTGATCCGGGTGTATCAGTGAGGGGAGGATCTTATTAATTCTATTAGCTAGCACCTTGGCGTAGATTTTTACATCCACGTTGAGGAGCGAGATCGGGCGGAAGTTCTCCGGTCTATCCGGGGATCTTCCCAGTTTAGGAAGGACAGTGATGTTTGCCTCTAGCATCTGATCAGGGAATCCACCCTCTTGCAACAATGAATTAAATAGGGAGGCGAGGGGTGTGAGTAGGTGATGTGTGAAGTCTTTGTAATATTTAACCCCTAGCCCATCTGGCCCTGGGCTCTTTCCATTTGGCATGCTTTTGATGGCTAACTTAATCTCATCAGTTGTTATTGGTCTGTCTAGATGCTCCATGTCCTCTCGTGAGAGGGAGGGCAGTTGAATGTCCCTTAAGTAGGCATCTATGTGTGACTGTGAGCTATTGTTAGTGATGTTGTATAGAGCTTCGTAGTATCGTCTGAAAGTCTCAGCTATTTTCTCACTCTCTTTCTGTGCGTGCCCTGATGCATCAGTTAGGGTGTGTATGTGCGTGTTTAATTGTTTGCGCTTCAGCGCCTTAGCTAGTGATGAGCCTATTTTATCGCTCATCTCAAAATATTTTTGTTGTAACATTGATGCCTTCCTCTGGTACTCTTTAATAAGGTGATTGTTCAATGCAGTCTTTACTGCAGTCAGGGATTCTAATATTGTGGAAGATGAGGTATTCTTTTTTAACTCAGTTTCCCAATATCGGATCTGGGATAGGGATGAGTTCAAAAACTGTCTATTCTGCTTAGTTTCATTAGCTTTGAGCTTTATGAACTCACCCCTAATCACACATTTGTGTGCTTCCCATGTCGTGGAGGTGGGTAGGGCCTCCAATGGGTTTTCAATAAAGTAATGCCGTAGTGTTGTGTCAATTGCCAGTTTGTGCAATGGGTTGTCTAAGATGTGTTCGTCAAGTCTCCACAAGTGTGGTTTTGCGGGCATGTCTGGCCAGTCCAGTGTACACTGTACAGGGGCATGGTCTGACCAAGTGATTGGTAGTATAACAGTGTTGTTTATGAGAGAGAGGCCAAGTTGGTCTGTTATAAGGTAGTCAATTCTAGTATATACGTGGTGTGGATGTGAGAAAAAAGTATAGTCTCGTGTGTCTGGATGGAATGATCTCCATATGTCGTGCAATTTTAGTGAGCGGAGTTGCAGATTAATGGTTTTGATTACTTTGTGTGGTATGTTGGTTTTTCCTGTTGAGGTGTCATGGGTGGGGTCCAATGGTAGATTAAAGTCTCCTGTCAGAAATACTATGCCTCTTGCATGTTCTAGTAGTAGTTGTATCAGCTGTTTGAATACAGTGTGCTGGCCCTGATTTGGCAAGTAAACATTAGCAATTGTAATATGTGAACCAAACAGTGTCCCCACCACTAGCAGATATGATCCATTGGGATCCTTGAGTACCAGGGTAGGTTGGAAGGGAATTGTGTTCTTGATGAAGATACCCACTCCGCCCTTTTTTGAACAGCCTGAGGCTAGATAGAAGTTGCTATACCTATGGGTGATATACCTAGGCTCCCTCCCTTTTTTGAAATGGGTCTCCTGGATACAGACGATGTCCCCTCCTGCTCTATGTAATTGTGTGAAAGCAATTGATCTCTTTTCGGGGCTGTTGAGCCCTTTAGCATTGATGGTTATGAGTTTAATGGGGCGTGACTGCATGTCTCCGATGTTCAGTGTGCTTAGTTGGACAATGTCAGAGATATTTTGCTGTCCTTATACCTGTCTATTAATGTGTTAGTGTGCTGGAGGCTGGGCAATATCTGGCTATTCTGTAGGCTCTGCTCCTTCTGTGAGTCTGTGGGTTGTATGATTTCTAGGGCTCTCAATCTCTGTGTGTTAAAGGAGGAGGGGAGGTGGGTGAAAGAGAGATGGGAAGAGGAGGTGGAAAGAGGACAGGGGGAGGAGAAAGTTGCGAACAGTTATTGTACACAAAAGGTGCAGCTACCTAGTTGCGGGTGCCAATGTCAAGTAAATGTATAAAACTCTAGAAATCTATGAAAACAGTAATCAATAATAACAATCAACCAGATAAGTAGGGTAGTATCCCTGTCATCAAACCCAGCATTTGAAAAGCATAATTAAAGATAACATTGCATTATATACGACCTGTAATCTCCAGTCAGGAACTGATCCCCGGCTGGGACCGTGGGAGCGAGCAGTCCATTAATTGATGTGGTTCTTCCACATCATCAGCTACAGTCACCAGTGAGGGGTGTTTATGATTGTCCCGTTCAGTGTTGGTTGTGGTTGTGGGTCGTGCCCGACTCCCTGGCGGGAACCTTGGTGCCGGGCCTTCTTTCATTTGTTCCTCTGTCGGGATGTGTATCCGTAGGGTTTCACAAAAGCGGGGTAAATCATCTTGAGTTTTGTAGATAGCTGTGGTATTGCCATTAGTTGCAATGATGCTAACTGGGAACCCCCAGCGATAGGCGATCTTCTTCTCTCGGAGTACTGTGGTTATATGATTCAAATCCCTTCTTTTTTGGAGTGTTGTAGGGCTCAGATCTGTAAAGATTTGGATGCGAATGCCAGCATGAGTGAGATCTTGTTTTTGCCTTGAGTGCTTGAGTATGTCTTCTTTGTCTTTGAAATGCAGTAGCTTCAGGATCACATCCCTGGGGGGTGCTTTGGGTGGTGGTTTCGCCCTGAGGGCTCTATGCGCTCTTTCAATAACCACTTCAGGTGCATGCTCATCTCCTCTTACTGTGCGGAACAGCGCCTGTAAGCAGCCCTCCAGAGCTCCTTGTTGGATGGTTTCTGGTATCCCACGTACTCTCAAATTGTTCCTCCTGCCCCTATTGTCCAAGTCCTCCACTTTCTCTAGTAAGTTGTATATAGTTTCTTCCTGATCATAGAGTAAGCGGGACATGTGATTGATGTCGTTGCTAGCTGTATTGTGATTTTCCTCTAGGTTAGTAACTCTTTGCGTTACTCTTGACAGGTCTTTTTTCAAATCACCATACCATCCCTTCACTTCAGTGAGCATTTCTTTGAAATCTTCTTTAGTACACAGGGATTTAAGGTCCTCTTTAGTGATTGTTGGATTGGTGGTGGGGGCAGGGCTTTCAACCTGGGTACTGAACTGTGGACTTGATGTAGGCATATTACTGTCAGAGGTAGGTTGTGCCGATTTTGAGGTGGGTTCATGTTGCTTTAAAAATTGCTGCATGATCCTGGGTTGCTGAGCACTATCTGGTTTAACTGATTTTTTCCCAGGCATACTTGCGTGGGTTGGGGGAGGCAGGTGTTAAAGGACAAATGATGCCACTTCTTGAGGTATTATAAGTCAGAGGTGAGGCTTGTGCCTTAGATGTGGTTAGTATAGTGCTTTGGCAGTTTCACCCTAAACACTGTGTAAGCATATGCAGGGCTTGTCTTAATAAAGATAAGTGAGAAAAGTCTAAGAAAGTCCTGTTACCTCAAAGAAGCTGTGTAGAGATGTTGCTCCCTGTGTCTGTGGCCCTTGTAGCTTTTGTTTTGCTGTCTGATGCAGTAAGGAGGTATTACCCAAAGTGACTGTGGCGTGGGTGCTTCACATGCGCTGCTGCAGGCTGTGTAGTTTATACTCTTCTCCTCAGCAGTGCTTCTTTGAGGTGCCTGATCCCCTGTAGCTGTGACTTGTTCGGCAGCCCTTGATGACCAGCTGCGCTGTGCTGTGGTGCTGTGTGCGGCCTAAGCCGTTAGCTTCTGTGACCTTGGGCGCGTGACACCTTGCCGCGGGGCCTCAGTATGTGCGGCTATGATGTGTGGCAACGGGCTTTAGATGCGGCTGATGGTGTGATCGTCAGGTGGTAGGTGCCTGCAGCTGCCGGTCTGTCATGCTGCTCCCCGGTGAGATAGATACTGCCCTGGAGCCGTTAAGGCCTGTCCGTGTGGTGCCCCCTGAGTCCCGGACCGCGCCTGATGTTGTGAGCGGTTCCGGGTTAGGTAGAGAGCACAAACGGCTATCGGAGGGTAAGACCAGGGTGGGAAGGCATTCACCTTCGATTTGGGGCAGTTTTTAAGGCTTGGGTCGAGGATGGCTGCTGGGTTTGATGACTTAGGGCCTGGGAGCTGTTTCTCTACGCAGCCATTTCCCTGAACGGCCAAGCTCCGCCCCCCATTTCTTTTTTTTTAATTTTTTTTATTATTATTAAATTCCCTCTTTGATGCAACAAATAATTAAAAAAAATAGCTTTAAGGTTCCTTAATCCCCAAATTGATTCCACCTGCTTTCCTCTATTTCTGTTCTCCCTTCAAATCTTTTCTTACTCACAGTGAATTTAAAATACTTTTGCTATTAGCTCAGAGTAAGGATATATCGTCTTTTCTATCTGAAGCCGTATATTTATGTAGTCTGTTAATATTTATATATACAGATGTTTAATGGGCAGTTATATGGTTTTTGTGCTCATTTAATATCTATAGAGAGAGAGAGAGAATATACCTGTATATTAACTGCTTTCTTACCAATTTATATTTTCATTTACATGCAATCATTTCTCAGCATAATTGTATTTATTTACAGTATGAGTCCTGAGAATTCTGGCTCTATGTGTAAAAGCTTGTCTGTGAAGATATATAAATACATTATTCAGCAGTTTTTTCATTTACTGAGGCAAGCACAAAATACTAACTATTAGGCAAGTGCAGTTTCGTTAGCTGCTGGATGCAGAAGGCGGCAGCCGCTTGTGGCATTTTCTCTTTTTCGGAGCTGGATTCTTCTTGTGAAAGTGCATCGCACTAACATTTGTATTTGCACAGATCTTAATGTGTGGCAATTTCACGAGAAGAACTCCGGCTCATGTTTTGTTTTTTTTTGTTTTGTTTCCAGGAGAAACTTTATTTTGTTTTTAAAGCCTAGAGGCAGGAGCATTTATAAAGTGCCAATCTCAAAACGTTTGTGTAAAGCGTGCATCAGTCAGAGGCTGCATATGCTGTCAGATCTGCACTGTAGTAAACAGTAGTGATCTAAGCTATTTTTGTGTTTATTTTAATAAATGAACATAAAGTATGCTGCAAATAACTATAGATATACATAATTTATTGCTCCATTGTTTATTATACATTTAAACAGATCTATGATATTGAAATAAATCTCCCACAATATATTTTTAGTTGGTTGGTTGACAGCTGAATTGCAAGTTTAGATTTTATTTTCCATAGTTTCTTAATGTAATATTTATGTTCTATTCAGCTAAATGATGAAACCGAGCAAGTACTGCAGGATCCAGAGATGCAGGAAGACCTGGAGGAAGAAGATATGGAACAGGAAGATGCCATCTCTGCTGCTGTGCCAGGTGAGATCTGTGACATACACATTTCTTCTTTTCTTCATTGCCCAGAATTATATTACTATATTACCTCACCATGGAAATATGTGCTTTGGTGATTATATCCATATGCATGGCATTTGTATGTGTTTTTTTTTATAAATAAACTGATAATGGCTTAAAGGGACATAGTATGTTTGCCCCTGCTGATTGGCTTAGCAGCGGTATTTGCTCTGGACTAGCAGTGGTCTTCAGTAAAGCAATACTTTTAACTATGTGTTTAAACCATTTGCAGGGTTGCTATTGCTAAAATTACTCCCTTACCATACGAAGCCAGATCACCGAAGTTTATAGAGTGGGACACTTTCTGTGTCACTCTCTGTAACAATCCTCCGTTAGTGCCTGTGGTAGGAAAGGAGGGGGTGGGTGGGTGGTCCAGCAGAGGAGGGGGATGGAGGAGCAGGGCTCCCTACACTACTGCAAAAAGTTATAAAGAGAAATGGAGGGATGGGGCACTACACTACAGAAAAGTATCAGCTGGAGGGGGGAACCTACAATACAGAAGAAAGCGGTAGGAAAAAAATAAAAATGTGTTACTGTCGCATAGCAATGGGTGGAGGAAGGTTAAAGAGCAGTTTGGGAGAGATCAGGGCAGTGTCTGCTAGTACCGAAAATGCTGCTGACCAGTAGGGTGGGCGGCGGAACAGAGATGTTTGGGAGAGATCAGGTAGGAGGGTAATCCCTACACTAGAGCCACAATTAACCTTACACGTTAACTGATTAACCCCATCACTGCTGAGAAATTCAGAAATGTGGTGGCAAAGCCATGCATGTCTGCTGTTTCTGAACAAAGGGGATCCCAGAGAAGCTTTTACAACCATTTGTCCTATGACTGCAATAGGTGTGTGTAAATAATTTGTGAGAAACCCAAAGTTTGAGTGAGCACAATCTTATCTATATGGCACACATGAACTAGCGCTGTCTAGCTGGGAAAAACTGTCAAAATGCACTGAAATAAGAGGCAGTCTTCAAGGGCTTAGAAATTAGCATATGAGCCTACCTAGGTTTAGCTTTCAACAAAGATTACTAAGAGAACAAAGCAATTTTGGTGATAAAAGTAAATTAGAAAGTTGCTGAAAATTGCATGCTCTATCTAAATCATGAACGTTTGCTGTCCCTTTAAGTAGAGGTATTCATATGATATTTTCTAGACAGATTTTTACAGATATTCTGCATCACTTCAGAATTTATGTAATTTGTCTTTTTGAAGTGACAGTAAAATCATACATTTGAAACAGCATTATTTTAATATTTGTACCTGTAGAATGGTTATGTAAAAACGCATAGGAAGTACATCTCTGTATAAAGTTGGTGCTTAAAGGGAAATAAGTCTGGAAAAACTGTGATGCATACAGCATTTTATTGCACTATTGCTTGTGGGTAACTATGTGTTTAACCTCCACAAGGAGTTTAAAGGAACAGTAAAAATAAAACTTTCATTATTCAGACAGCACATGCAATTGTATAGTTTACATCTAGTATCAAGTTTGCTTTGTTCTGTTGGTATCCTTTGTTTAAGAGTAAACCTAGGTAGGCTGGTTGGATGATTAAGTATCAGTGATATTAAAGGGACAGTGTACACCAATTTTCATATAACCGCATGTAATAGACACTACTATAAAGAATAATATGCAAAGATACTGATCTAAAAATCCAATATAAAACAGTTTAAAAACACAGTTTAGCACTGTTGATGAGGTTAGGCTGGGACACCCAATGAAAGGGGCAGGCGAAACAGAAACAGCAGTCACGCCCCCCCACCCCCCTTCCTTGCATGTGAAAAGACAGATTACACAAACAGGAGCCAGCAGGAGTCTGTAAACAAGCGTATACGTTTAATAATGTGGGGATTGGTTAGGAGTCTGAAAATTAGCACAATGTTATTAAAAAATAAGCAAAACTAATCATTGTTACAAAAACACTCCGAGATGGGCTAAATAAACGGAGCTACAAAACATTTATGCAAAGACAAATCTAGTGTACAATGTCCCTTTTATAAGGGATTTGAGTGTAGCAGATGCACCCTTATCCAGGGTGTATGTGTATATGGGTGCATAGGGAGATGTTCTATTTAGGAATTTCTACACAAACCGCTGTTTAATGTTGGGGTGTTTAGGAGTGTTTTTAGTGTAACAATGTTTTTAAACCGTTTACACACAGCTTTAACATGAGGGATTGGGGTTATTGTGACTGGTACCACGTTACCTCTGGGAATGCTGGTGACTATTGCTATGTTTGTTTGTGAAAGTCTGGTGGTTTACTCCCGGTTGTGATTTTACTTGAGGTTCTTACAAATTAGATGTTTAGATTGAGTTTATTTAAATTAGGTGTGGGAGTGTCTGCAATTCAAGGTATTGATATATTGGCATACATTTTAGTTTACAAGCAGTATCACAATTTCTTCTTCAATAGGGTCCACATTATGATTACATCATGTACAAAGTATTGATAGATCATGGCTTTTATAGGCAAAATACTTAACCTATTTTTAATCTTTTCCCTGAATAGGCAAGTAGATGGTGTCATTTTTATGCCTATGGGGGTACCCATTTTCTGTGAATAGATGTCCATTCCTGTATATAGTAGTTAGTGTGTGCGTATGTTATCAGTTGCTGTAGACGGCGTATGGATTACTGGTGGTCGGAATGGTTCAGTTTGGAATAAGCCTTATAACAACCAGTTTTTTTTTGTAAATCAGTGGAATCCTAAAGGATGCTGGGCGATTACCTTATCGTGGATATCAGTGCGTGTTTCACACAGATGTTGTCTGTCCTGTCACAGGGATTTTCCTCTTTGCCTATTTGTAGCATCTATACAGAATACTTTTTACTTCACAGGAATTTGGCCTTTTTCAGATATAGTTCACACAGCACTGATATTTTCCCAAAAACACTGGCACACTCTTATTATAATCATTATTAATTGACACCACTGATAAGTGCCTATATGTTTTTCTACAGTACTAATTTAAGTTATTATTTTAGAGTGAACTAATTTTAGGAAAGGAGTGTGAGAGCACATAGTTATTAGGTACTGAATGATTTGCTACAGGTAAGAACACAGAAGTGAATTAATTAGTAATACTGTGAAGTTGTTAATCCAAACTTTTTATTTATTTTTTTAAATAAAATTATCAAAAATTACTATATTTCCCTGCCTGCAAGTCAGAATCTTCTCTGCCTGTGTCTTTGGTTTTGGTTTTTGTGTTCTAAAATCCATATACTAGTCTCTATTTATTTAAAACAACAAATATTACCTTTTTTTGATTACAGTACTGTACTATCTTTCTGAGGGTAATATGTATACACAACTATTAAGAATGAAATAAAACTACATTTAGCTAACATGTATAAGCTGTATTATGACATGTAAATATTGCCTAAATGACATAAAATACTGTTGTTTACACTTGGTCCCATCCCCTTTCCAAACTGTCCCATTTAAAGGACCAGTCACCTCAGTAGATTTGCATAATCAACAAGTGCAAGATAACAAGACATTGCAATAGCACTTAGTCTGAACTTCAAATGAGTAGTAGATTTTTTTTCTGACAATTTTAAAAGTTATGTCTTTTTCTACTCCCCCTGTACCATGTGACAGCCATTAGCCAATCACAAATGCATACACGTACCATGTGACAGCCATCAGCCATTCACAAATGCATACACACTTATTCTTGCACATGCTCAGTAGGAGCTGGTGACTCAAAAAGTTTAAATATAAAAAGACTGTGCAAATTTTGTTAATAGAAGTGAATTGGAAAGTTGTTTAAAATGGCATGCTGTATCTGAATAATGCAAGTTTAATTTTGATTGAGTGTTCCTTTAACAGATGCAAATATTAAAAAATCCAAACTGTTCCTAAATCCAAACCTTTTCCGGTCCCAAGCAGTTTAGATAAAGGGATTTCTACCTGTATACACCTGTAGTAAACCTAAATTGCAGATCAGATGTGAAAGAATAGAGTGGACTTCTCAGCGTGATATCCTTTTTAGGATTTAAATGTTTGAGTTGTTTGTTTTTGCTTCTTTATAGAAACCGAGATGGACAGAAATGGCTCCCCTTTCCGGTTCAGCAGAAGTTGCTTGAAAAACTTTTTTTCTGTGCTGCTGATCTTTGTGTATTTGATGCTGATGGCTGTAGCGGTCTTTCTGGTTTATCAGACAATCACTGACTTCAAGGAGAGGCTGAAACACCCAGTCATGTCTGTATCATATAAGGAGGTTCTCATGTACGATGCTCCTGGTAAGCCAATGGCCACTGATTCCATAAGTTGCAATGGGGACTTGTTTTGGGCCAACGGACAAGCTTATTTGTTTGTAGCAAAGCGTTGTTTTATATTTGCTTTATAAGGGCTGATGGATGGAATAATCTATTTAGACATTAACGTAGTATCTGTAGTGGTGTAATCATGACAACTCAGGTTCCCCCTTGTGATTTAAAAAGGTTTTCTCTAGGCCGCTGGCTGGAACATCATTTTTCTGGGATGCTGCTTAACCACTAGTATTGATGGGAGCTGACCAGAATGGAGTCATCAAGTAGAGTTGCATTTGTGATAGCCTTCGTTGAAGCCCATCTGAAGATGTGACTGTAAAGTATTGCATGGAAGTGTCAGCTTTTGCATTTAGTAGATGAGGGCTCGACAATTGTGTTCAAAATCTAGGAACTAGAGCATAAAATTAGGAGCCAGAAATAAATAATATAATAGTTGTGAGGCCTGTAAAGGATCCAATTGCACCAAGTTAAATTTAAGGTGTGGTTGGTGGCAACCAGCAGACGGAAATAGGCTTCATTTGTTGTGGACTAGATTTCCTATCCCTCAATAACAGAGCACAGGCTGCTGCTTTAGGGTTAACACAGAAAGCTTATTGAGGAAAATCACAGTATATAAATGCTTCTAGAGTGGGGAGGGACATGTAGATGAGAGGATTTAGGAGAGAAAAGGGACAGGATGATCCCTGTGGGGATCTTGGAATAGGGCGGGATGGATACACACAAAGGAAGTCATGTTCTTGGCAAGGGAACACTACTCATTGGGGGATATTTATCAAAGCGTCAATCTCAGTGCATTCGCTGGCGTCAATATGCTCACCAAACATTGCGGCCGCGGACCTGAATACGCTCTCCATATTTATAAAAAAAACCTGTCAAAAACATGCACACCAAGTACGGGGCGAAGAGCATCGGACTGTTGTTAACTAGCAGTCATCGATCTTGCGTCTATTCGGCTTTTTCCCAACTTTATTTATACCATTTCACTAAACGCTGCCACTATACTAAACCCCTATCTTGCCACTCCCCGACATCGCCACCACTAAATAAACTTATTAACCCCTAAACCTCTGGGGACTTCAAGAACTGTAAGTGGATCGTCGGGGGTTAGTGTTAGGTTTTTTTAAGTTTTTTTTTTTTTTTAGATTAGGGTCTGGGCAGTAAAAGAGCTAAATGCCCATACAAATGCCTTTTTCAGGGCAATGGGTAGTTTAGGTTATTTTAGATAGTTTTTTTTTTATTTGAGGTTGGTTGGTTGGTGGGTTTTACTGTTGGGGGTGTTTGTATTTTTTTGCCAGGTAAAAGAGCTATATTTTAAGGGTCATTGGTAGTTTATTGTAGGCTAGGGTTTTTTTATTTTGGCAGGGCTTTTTTATTATGATAGGGCTATTAGATTAGGTGTAAAAAAACCTATTTTTGATCATTTGGTTTGTTATTTTTCATAATTTAGTGTTCGTTTTTTTTGTAGCTTAGTTTTTCTTTTATTTGGTAATTAAGGACTTTGTAAGAATGTTTAATTGTATATTTACAATTTTGTATATTTAGGTTTTTTAATATGTAATTTAGTTCATTTAATTGGTAGTTTAATTTAATTGTAGTATAATAGTTAGGGTAGGTTAATTAATAGTTTAAAATTAGTTTATTTTAATTCTACAAGTAAGTTTTAATTTATTTAAAGATAGGGATGTTGTAATATTAATTTTAAAGTTAAGGGGTTGTTAGGTTTAGGGATTAATAGCTTAATTTAGTTTTTTGCGATGTGGGGGGCTGACGGTTTAGGGGTTAATAGGTTTAGTTAGTGGTGGTGATGTGAGAGGCCAGAGGTTTAGGGGTTAATAAGTTTATTTAGTGGCGGCGGTGTCGGGGAGCGGCGGAATAGGGGTTAATAACATTATGTAGGTGGCGGCGATGTCTGGGGCGGCAGATTAGGGGTGTTTAGAATCTGGGTTTATGTTAGGGTGTTAGGTGTAAACATAACTTTTTTTCTACCATAGAAATCAATGGGGTATGCTTCAAGCTCTTGCAGCATCGAACATAAGCTTTCGGTGCTTTCAGACTCCCATTGATTTCTATGGCATTCGCGGCCTCAAGGGTGGCAGATTGAAAACCAGGTACGCTGTGTTGGAAAAGACCCGAGCGTACCTGTTAAATGTTTGATAAATGGGGAAATGTGTCAAATAGAGCCGAATGTGTATTCGAAGCATCGATCTGTGTCTGATTGAGATTGCGGGATCGTATGTTACGTCACAAATTTCAACATTTGCCGATCTTGAGGCTTTGATAACTAGGTCGGATCAATCTCGCAACAATTATGATGCAGAATTCCAGCATATTTTCGGTTGACACTTTGATAAATAGGCCCCATTAACTTGCATCTGCACTTGACGTGAGGTTCTGTCACATTCTGTACCTTTAAGAAAGAGTCTTGCTCTCTCCTCACTTGGCTATAAAGTATCAACCCACACACCTGTTCTTTGCTTGATTATTTTGTTTGTTGAAACTTACTTACCACTTTTAAAAGTTACTAACTGGATTCAGCCGCTCCTCTCTGCAGCTCCACACTGCAGCTCCTCTTTGCAGTTCCTCTCTGCAGCTCCTCTCTGCAGCTCCTCACTACAGCTCCTGTCTGCAGCTCCTTTTGTGATCCACTTCAACCAGAGGCTACCTCTCACAACTAAGCTGTTTCCAAACCGCAAGTATTTCCTATAAAGACTGTGTCCTAACAAGATTCTGTTTGCCTCTGCTAATACTGAAACTAAGTACTAAATAGAGACTTGCTTGTGAGACTGTATTCCTAACTATTTGCTCTAATCATTACTTGCTACACTAACAGCTCTGCTTACTACATGCCTAAACATTTGTGCCTCATTTGCTGTTCAGTTAACCCCTCACATACTCTCTTCTCCCACAGCCTCAGTAAACCCTATCACTCTGTCTCTGAAAAGTGCTACCTTAACTGTACTACAAACATATTTGATTCAAGCCTTTAATTACTGATCCCTGCTCTAAAAACATAACTTTTGACTATATTTGTCTGCTACAGTAAACACTTAATGAAAAAACCCTACCTTCTAAAGTGTATTCAGTAAAATCAGCTATCTCTTATGGTAACACCTTATGCATCAATTACATATGTTTAAGGATTTAAAGAGACAGCCACAAAACAACAAATTATATTACTGAAGTATACATATAGTTTCTTTTTATATAGTAGCTTCCTGACAGGTTCACTGGTAGGAAATGGTTGTACATCATTGTCATAAAGTTTGTGTAGTTGTTGGAAATGTTCTTATATTTGGCGTTTGAGAAGGCAATAAATGTAAATTGGTTAGTGTATGTGTGTGTGTGTATGTATGTGTAATATATATGTATGTATGTATATATATATATATATATATATATATATATATATATATATATATATATATATATATATATATATATATACTGTGTGTGTGTGTATATGTATGTATATATATATGTATGTGTATATATATATATATATATATATATATATATATATATATATATATATATATATATATATAATACAAATATTTGCATAGGAAATTAGCACATCTAGGCAAGATTCCCCGCTTGCTTTTCCCCAGAAATACTCCATATACAATGTTACCAATGCACAAGAGAATTCGGGGTAAGATATGCAAATTCTCAGTTTTTTTGCTTCAAATACTGTTTTAACACATCCTTTTAGCGATCCTTTTAACAGGATTATTGCAGCAATGCAGACCATGATTTTAATGAATTTTGATTTAACCCTGAAAGTAGCTTTACCAATGCAGCAACCAGAAATCTATCTCCTACAGACGAGTTCTAAAAAGAACGAAACAGGCTGTCTAGTGAGTGATTTCTGTATTGCTGCAATAATCCTGTTAAAAGGATCGCTGTGTTAAAACAGTATTTGAAGCAAAAAAACTGAGAATAAGCATATCTAATTTGCATATCTTACCCAGAATTCTCTTGTGCATTGGTAACATTGTATATGGAGTATTTCTGGGGAAAAGCAAGCGGGGATATCTTACCTAGATGTGCTAATTTCCTATGCAAATATTTGTATTGATTTAATTTTAAGACATGGAGGATTTAATCTCAGTTTTTATCTCCACCATAATTTTTTATATATATATATATATATATATATATATATATATATATGTGTATGTATGTGTGTGTGTATGTATATATATATATATATATATATGTGTGTGTATATATTTATATGTATATGTGTGCTCATAAGTTTACATACCCTGGCAGAATTTATGATTTCTTGGCCATTTTTCAGAGAATATGAATGATAACACAAAAAGTTTTCTTTCACTCATGATTAGTGTTTGGCTGAAGCCATTTATTATCAATCAACTGTGGTTTACTCTTTTTAAATCATAATGACAACAGAAACTACCCAAATGACCCTGATCAAAAGTTTACATACCCCAGTTCCTAATACTGTGTATTGCTCCCTTTAACATCAATGACAGCTTTAAGTCTTTTGTGGTATTTGTGGATGAGGCTCTTTATCTTCTCAGATGGTAAAGCTGCCCATTCTTCCAGGCAAAAAGCCTCCAGTTCCTGTAAATTCTTGGGCTGTCTTGCATGAACTGCATGTTTGAGATCTCCCCAGAGTGGCTCAATGATATTGAGGTCAGGAGACTGAGATTGACTCTCTCAAAATGTAGCGTTTATGGTTGTGGCCAAAAAGCTAAATTTTGGGCTCATCACTCCAAATGACTTTGTGCCAGAAGGTTTGAGGCTTGTCTCTGTGCTGTTTGGCGTATTGTAAACAGGATACTTTGTGGCAATTGCGTAATAATGGCTTCTGGCGACTCGACCATGCAGCCCATCTTTCTTCAAGTGCCTCCTTATTGTGCATCTTGAAACAGCTACACCACATGTTTTCAGAGAGTCCTGTATTTCACCTGAAGTTATTTGTGGGTTTTTCTTTGCATCCCAAACAATTTTCCTGGCAGTTGTGTCTAAAATTTTAGTTGGTCTACCTGACCGTGGTTTGGTTTTAACAGAACCCCTCATTTTCCACTTCTTGATTGGAGTTTGAACACTGCTGATTGGCATTCTCAATTCCTTGGATATCTTTTTATATCCCTTTCCTGTTTTATACAGTTCAACTATCTTTTCCCGCAGATCCTTTGACAATTCTTTTGCTTTCCCCATGACTCAGAATCCAGAAATGTCAGTGCAGCACTGGATGAAAGATGCAAGGGTCTGTCAGGAGTCTAGAAACTCATTGACCTTTTATACACACACACTAATTAGAAGCAAACAGATGAGTGAAAGAAAAGTTTTTGTTTTTTTTACAAAAGTTGTTTATTGAAACAAGTGTGACGTTTCGGGGACACACTCCCCTTTCTCAGACCATATATATACAGTGGGGCAAAAAAGTATTTAGTCAGCCACCAATTGTGCAAGTTGTCCCACTTAAGAAGATGAGAGAGGCCTGTAATTTTCATCATAGGTATACCTAAACTATGAGAGACAAAATGTGGAAACAAATCCAGGCAATCACATTGTCTGATTTGGAAAGAATTTATTTGCATATTATGGGGGAAAATAAGTATTTGGTCACCTACAAACAAGCAAGATTTCTGGCTCTCACAGACCTGTATCTTCTTTTTTAAGAGGCTCCTCTGTCCTCCACTCATTACCTGTATTAATGGCACCTGTTTGAACTTGTTATCAGTATAAAAGACAACTGTCCACAACCTCAAACAGTCACACTCCAAACTCCACTATGGTGGAGCTGTTGAAGGACACCAGAAACAAAATTGTAGACCTGCACCAGCCTGGGAAGACTGAATCTGCAATAGGCAAGCAGCTTGGTGTGAAGAAATCAACTGTGGGAGCAATAATTAGAAAATGGAAGACATACAAGACCACTGATAATCTCCCTCGATCTGGGGCTCCACGTAAGATCTCACCCCGTGGGGTCAAAATGATCACAAGAACGGTGAGCAAACATCCCAGAACCACACGGGGGGACCTAGTGAATGACCTGCAGAGAGCTGGGACCAACGTAATAAAGGCTACCATCAGTAACACACTACGCCGCCAGGGACTCAGATCCTGCAGTGCCAGACCTGTCCCCCTGCTTAAGCTAGTACATGTCCGGGCCCATCTGAAGTATGCTAGAGAGCATTTGGATGATCCAGAAGCGGATTGGGAGAATGTCATATGGTCAGATGAAACCAAAGTAGAACTGTTTGGTAGAAACACAACTCATCGTGTTTGGAGGAGAGAGAATGCTGAGTTGCAACCAAAGAACACCATACCTACTGTGAAGCATGGGGGTGGCAACATCATGCTTTGGGGCTGTTTCTCTGCAAAGGGAACAGGACGACTGATCCGTGTACATGAAAGAATGAATGGGGCCGTGTATCGTGAGATTTTGAGTGCAAACCTCCTTCCATCAGCAAGGGCATTGAAGATGAAACATGGCTGGGTCTTTCAGCATGACAATGATCCCAAACACACCACCCGGGCAATGAAGGAGTGGCTTCGTAAGAAGCATTTCAAGGTCCTGGAGTGGCCTAGCCAGTCTCCAGATCTCAAACCTTTGGAGGGAGTTGAAAGTTTGTGTTGCCCAGCGACAGCCATAAAACATCACTGCTCTAGAGGAGATCTGCATGCATGAATGGGCCAACATACCAGCAGCAACAGTGTGTGACAACCTTGTGAAGACTTACAGAAAACGTTTGACCTCTGTCATTGCCAACAAAGGATATATAACAAAGTATTGAGATGAACTTTTTATATTGACCAAATACTTATTTTCCATCATAATTTGGAAATAAATTCTTTCCAAATCAGACAATGTGATTGTCTGGATTTGTTTCCACATTTTGTCTCTCATAGTTGAGGTATACCTATGATGAAAATTACAGGCCTCTCTCATCTTCTTAAGTGGGAGAACTTGCATAAATGGTGGCTGACTAAATACTTTTTTGCCCCACTGTATATATATATATATTCATGTTTCATTGAGATGCACTATTTTAATGGGAGAATTGTAAATGCTTGTTATACAGGGCTCACTTATTGCTGGTCTGTTACAACGCAGAGCTAAAATATTATATAACACTTGTATGATGCATTTCATGTGCTTGCAGTAATTATAGTCAGTAGTGATATTTTAGTTGTCATGAGTTGGTTACTTGAGCTATAATGTTTGTTTACTGGAAAGTTCCAACTGCTGGAAAATCTATGAATAATTTACAGCAGCAGATACTGGTCAGGTGCCTGAAAAAAGGAATAGTTTTAATGTGTCCTTACTAATTTTCAGCAGAACCCTTCTTAATAGGTGATATTTAGAGAATATTTTCTGATGAAAGTTGTGTACTTTTTTTTAAGAGTTTTTTTTTAAAAGCCATATATTTATATAGACACCAAATGCTGTAGACATTTTAAATGTTTTAAAGGTTAGTGAACTGCTACTCATACAAAATTAAACAGCCTGCAATGCATAAAGTAAGCAAATATAAAATATGAAAATACTAAATTAAAGTAAAATAACATAAACAAAAGAATGGGAAAAAAGACTCCTTCCCCAGACCTAGGAAAAAGAAAGGAAAATCCTCCCACTGGCCTAACACGTCCACATGCTCCAGTTTAAAGGATGTCAGAGGTACTTCTGTGAGGATTAGCACAAAGGATTCAGTCTTATTTTACCAAAACGCTTTATAATACAAAAGAATGCTGACAAGGACTTTTGTGGGCTAGATAGAATGACAGCGTTCACAGAAAATGTTGCCAGTTGAGTGGCATTATAAAGTAGTATTGGCTAAAATTTTAGCCGGGTGGCCAGTAAAATCAGCTGGGTGGCGCACCCATTAACCCTTTGAGTGCTAATGATGGCTCTGAGCCGTCACAGAGTTTCTCACTCTGGTGCTAATGACGACTCAGAGCCGTCATGAGCACTCTCCCACCTTGAGGGAGATCTGGGGGCTCCCACCCACTCCTACCCCGACGATCGTGCCTGCATAGTGACAGGCCTCGCCGGGGCTTCACGTGATGTGTGGTGACGTCACGCGCAATAACGTGATGACGTCACAGCGCAACTTTATTTATACTTAACAATGTTAAGTATAGGAGCAGGGGGCATGCTGCTTAGAAGCCTGTATCTCAGGCATCTAAGCAGCTACAGACCCCCAAGACCCACTGTTGGAAAGGTAACCGCCTAACCTTCCCAACAGTGTTAAGTCTTGGGGGTCTGGAAAAATAAGAAGTTAAAAAATTTGTTTTTCAAAAAAATTAAAAAAAACTTCAAAAATCTTAGCACCCAGGTGGAAAAGTGCTTAGCACTCAAAGGGTTAAAGAGGTCCTGGGGAAAACACTGAATGATGGTAATGTCTTCTGTAAAAAGTGCTACCTTTTCAGTGTATTGTGCAACCATAAGGAGAACAAAAAGTAATATATAAATAAACAAATGTCGCTGAACTTGCAAATAATATTTCATTTATTGGTGACCTTTCAGGGATATTTATTTGTGTGTGTTTGTGTGTATATACCTACTTGTCGTCTATGAATGTCTAAAAAAAGAAATCTGCTTCACCCATAAAATGTACAAAGTAATATATATATATATAAATTAGTAAGTTACACTAAAGCACCAGCTCAATTTCAGTGTTGTTGGTAACTGGAGAATATAGCAATTTTTATAGTGTTAAAATATATTGCAGCAGTTGAAAATTGATTTGCAGTGAAAAGAAAAAATACATTTGGTTAAGTTTTTTTTTAAATGTCTCCTGAATTAATTTGATTCCTTTGCTCCTAATGTAACATAATTATAAGGTACAAGTGTTTATAAAAGAACGAGTTACAGCTCTTCAATCTCTTGCTATCTTTATTTGAGAAAGAAGGCATCTAAGCTAAGGAGCCAGCCAATTTTTGGTTTAGTACATGGACAGCACTTGTCTAATGGTGGGTGCATTTAGCCACCAATCAGCAAGCACAACCCAGGTTATGAATAAAAAATGGTCCGGCTTCTAAACTTACAGTCTTGTTTTTCAAATAAAGATAGCAAGAGAATGAAGAAAACTTAATAGGAGTAAATAAGAAAGTTGCTTAAAATTGCATGCTCTATCTGAATCCTGAAAATACAGTAGTAACACAATGGAAGAAATAAATGAATACTCTCCTCTGAAGCTGTGACCACAGCCGTCCCTCTGTTTTCTCCTGGACTGACTTGAAAATGTACAAAAGCTTGGAGACGCTGATCCACAGAAGAGGACTCTCATTCAGGCTGAACCGGTGATTCTACGTAGAAAGGTTCACAATCATGCAGTATCCACCAGTATATGTGGAATGAGTGATATATACTCACAAGATAGAGTTGGGTGTTCGGCTCTTGATATATCACTCATTCCACATATGTTGGTGGATACTGCATGATTGTGAACCTTTCTACGTAAAATCACCGGTTTAGCCTGAATGTGAGTCTTCTTCTGTTGATCAGCGCCTCCAAGCTTTTGTACATTTTCAAGTCTATCTGAATCATGAAAGAAAAAAATTTGGGTTCAGTATCCCTTTAAAGGGATACTAACCCCAATTTTTTTCTTTCATGATTCAGATAGAGCATGCAATTTTAAGCAACTTTCTAATTTACTCCTATTATCAATTTTTCTTTGTTCTCTTGCTATCTTGATTTGAAAAAGCAGTAATGAAAGGTTAGGAGCCGGCCCATTTTTAGTTCAGCACCTTGGTAGCGCTTGCTGATTGGTTTGCTACATTTAGCCACAAATCAACAAGTGCTACCCAGGTGCTGAACAAAAAATGGTCCGGCTCTAAAGCTTACAGTACTGCTTTTTCAAATCAAGATAGCATGAGAACAAAGTGAAATTGATAATAGGAGTGAAGTAGAAAGGTGCTTAAAATCTCATGCTCTATCTGACTCATGAAAGAAAAAAATTGGGTTTAGTGTCCCTTTAAGCCTCCACTTGAAGGTAACCGACTAAAATTATCACTTTGGTTTAAAATATAAAATGATGTTGTCAAGTTTTATTAAGCTGTTTTCATTTGAGACATGTTTAGGTCCTCTAACCTGTATAATTCATGGATTTGTAACTCATAAGTTGCTACATAAAAATCATGTACGCTGACCGGCACTCGGTATCACTGACTGACACCTTGCTCTTTACTGCTTTGCTCCTTTAAAGTGGCTGGGCTTGTAGAAAGTGGCATCATTATCTCTCTACACACATCTCCTTATCTTATTTATTTTACTATACACAAAGACTGCTAATTAGAGTAATTGAAAATGTACATTTTAGTATCTGTCACTCCTACCCTATTGGGCTGTATACGTGGTGTTTTTAAAAGACAAAAACATCAATTTCAAATGCCAAAATTAAGGTAAAGTAGCTATTTGTAAGCAATTTAATACACTCCAGCAAGTAAAATGGATCATTGGGAACATATTAAGAGTGAAAATGTTAAAGTGCAATGTCCCTTTAAGTTTTAAAATGTGAATATTGTATAATTCCTGTTAATGGTAATAATGACCATATTGGAAAAGAGCAAGTTTTATGGATTGTGTTTTTTTATTTAAAGCATAAAAGGTCTGCAAAGTTTATGCGGATTCAGAAATTCAATAATTCAATCATTTAAGGGATATGAAACTTAATTTTTTCTTTCATGATTCAGATAAAGCCTGTGATTTTAAACAACTTTCCATTTTACTTCTATGTTCTAATTTGCTCTGTTCTCTTGATATCATTTGTTGAATAGGATACATAGGTAGGCTCAGGAGCTGCTGATTGGTGGTTGCACATATATGCATCATCTTATTGGCTCACCCAATGCTCCCAGTAATGCATTGTTGCTTCTTCAACAAGAGAATGATGCAAATTAGATAATAGAAGTAAACCCAAAAGTTGTTTAAAATTGTATTATCTGTCTGACCCATTAAATATTTTTCTTTTATTCATGTCCCTTTAGTTCAACTATTCATTTAAAGTAAATTTCATTTTTGGTGAAGCTTTAAATTCAACTAGTCACAAAAAAACAATTAATGCAACAATGTACTGTAAAGTTGGTTTCCTTTTAATGAGTTTCCAGTCTTATACCAATGTTATATCAGCTGCATAGTTTAAAGGGAAATTGCTCCTTTAGGATTATTTTTGTATATCAAATAGTTGTTTCTGCTAATTGAAAGCAGCACTCAATAAAATGGGCTTTTCTTGTAGAGAGGAGACCTCCTTAGCTTATCTGTGTAATTATTTACACAAAGTCCTCCTTATGTTATTTCTCACTGTCTATTCAAAGACCAATTATTTGAGAGACAAATGGAAAATTAAACATTTAGTTAGGGCTGCAACTAACGATTATTTTCATAATCTATTTTCCTATATTTAAAATCAAATCCTCATACTGAGTGTTATAAATATAAACTTCCGACTAAAACTTTACATTAAAACAACTGTTGGTCCAATTTTTTAAGCAGCAGCACAAATTTTTATAATTAAGCATAACAAATTACAAACTATTTGAAAGAGGTAGAAGTAGAAATAGGTAGACTATCACTGTTTATAACATTCTGTCAACATGCTCCTGGCTAAGGCTGGCTCTCTTTTTGCAGCTATTTTGCCTGCAGCAGAGAAGAGGCGCTCAGATGGTGTTGAGGTGCCTGAGATGCATAAGTAGGGTTTTGCCAATATTACCAAGGTGGGCTATTTATCTTTGTTAGTTCTCCACCAATGCAAGGGGCCTCTCAACAAAGTAAGCCTGTACTTCATTGTAACATAAAAATATTTTGAATATCTATATGCAGTGGTAAATAACAATCTATAAGGTTAGGGGGAAAGTATCTAGTGCACTCTTAAAATAACAGATATATACTTACAGAGGTTGAATTTGGTACATATTCCAATTAATTAAAAATAGGGAAAAAAATTAACAATCCAAATAAACAATCCAAATGATGACTCCTATTTTATTTCTGAGTTGCACATAAGCCAGGAGTAGTTGTAAACTTAAAAAGAAACTTATAGTGTCCTGAAAAAGTGAAAAGAAAAATGTCTGTAGACGTCCTTTAGGGTTAGGACATAGCCATAAAACACAATACCATGTGCAGGAGCTCATTGGAGTGAAGCAGCTGGTGCTGTGCACAGACAACTAATTGCCAACCAACTAATAGATTATGTGATTCGTTGACAACTATTTTCATAATCGATTATTATCGATTATGCCGATTAGTTGTTGCAGCTCTACATTTAGTACCTCTTTGTTACAACCCCCACTGGGAGCATAAGTTCATCTAAAATTTCTTGTTTGCATAGTTTTTCTATAACCTGTACTTAAAGGGCCATGATACCCACATTTTTTTCTTTCATGATTTAGAAAGATAATGCATTTTTAAACATCTTTCTAATTTACTTCTATTATCTAATTTGTTTTATTCTCTTGATATTCTTTGCTGAAAACCATATCTAGATATGCTCAGTAGCTGCTGATTGGTTGCTGCACATAGAAGCCTCATGTGATTGGCTCACCCATGTGCATTGCTTTTTCTTCAAATAAGGATATCTAAAAAATGAAGCAAAATAAATAATAGAAGTAAATTGTGATGTTGTTTAAATTTCTATGCTCTATCTGAATCATGAAAGAAAGATTTTGGGTTTAGTGGCCCTTTAAGTGCTGATATTTTTAGTATAAGTGGGGATACAACAGGCAAAATCAGCGGTTTTTAATAACAAAATAAAGATAATTTAGCTATTTGTCTATAATTTAATACACTGCAGCAGGTAAAATAGATAATCAGGAACACATTAAAAAGAGAAAAAATACAGGACACTGTCCCTTTAAAAAGTTTGGTATTTAATTTTTTTTCCCCATGTAGTCGGTTCTTGGCAACTTACTGCTAATTTGAATGACATTGGAGTAATATTGCTGTGATTATAGTTATTTTCTCTGGTAGTTCTCATATTTCAGTTTGCATCTCCTCTGTGACGGTTGCTGCTAATTTTGTTTACCGTGTTTGTTTTTTGCTTTAGGTATTGCCCTCTACCCAGGCAAAGCTCATCTACTGAGCTGTAAGCACCATTTCTACGACCACATCCCAGCCTTGAAAAACCCCGGCCAGCAAGGAGAGATTTCATGTGTGACTCTCACAGTCAACTACACTGACCCTTTTACCAACCATACTATGGTAATGCCGAATGTGATGTGTATAGGAGTTAAAAATAATTAGTTTACGCCCCAATATATTAGGGATATTAAACTCACTTTATCTTTGTTGCATTTAAAAGAGTACGTTTGTATTACAATTTATTGGGGAAAAGGATGTTCCTGTGCAAGGGATATGAAATACTGCTCCTTTAGTAAGAAAATAAATTGTAAACCCCTTAACGACCACAACATACCCTGTACATCGCTGGTCGTTAAGGATTTTTTGGCCCATAATAGCACAGGTCTTGCTGCCAGCGGCAAGACCGTGCTGCTATGACCTCCCTCCATCCTGAAGTCCTCCTGAGATAGCGAGAAAAAACAAGTACCATTAAAAGACCAGCTACTTACAGGGTATGTGCTGATCATAAAGGAGTTTAATCAAATTTAAATATAAAATAATTAACAGATTTTGTTAAAACACGCAAACAACTTACTTGTTTTCTTGCAAAATAAGCACTATAGGGACATAAGGAAGCAGACATGCTGAGAACTTAAGTAGCATTCTGCCTCTTCTGGTATGGTCAAAAAACTAACTTACTGTTTCTCTAGCGTTTACTGAACAGTAATCCAACTCGGCTTGCTCTAGAAGATCTATAACAACAAGCTATATTTACCTTCCTGTATAGACCTAAGCCTGCTTGCAGAGCTTTGACAGGAAGTAATGGACTCTGCACAAATGAAGTTAAAAAATGAAATAAAAGGTTTTTTTTTTATGGATAATTAGAACATTTTCTAATGATTTACATTAAGTAGAACACAATGCTTCTTACATTTTTTTTTATTACAGCAATGAAACAGACTGTTTTATATCCCTTTAAAAATGTAATATTTTTGTTCTTATGCACGGGGAGAATGTCACTGACCACCCTATGGTTGACTTCATCTAAGTAAGTTTATTTCTTCTCCACCAACCAGCTGTGCAGAAACACTTCCAGTAAGTTTCAAAGTAAACGTGTTAACCTGATATGTTCATGTCTTTAGCGTGTTTAACTATGCTCTTTTAAATGCATCATAGAAATGTGTTAAGTTTAATGTCCCTTTAAAAAGAGTGCTGCTTCTTTTAAAATTAAAGCCTAATAATTATTTTCAATTGAAAATATACACAATGTAACAGCCTGTTCACATTTTAATTGTTATTTTAAGGTACAAAAATGTGCCCAAGTGTATTTCAACATAGAAGAATGTTTGTAATATACTTACATTAAAGGAACACTCAGGTCAAAATCAATTTTCATGATTCAGATACAGCATGTCATTTTAAACAACTTTCCAATTTACTTCCATTAAAAAAATGTGCACAGTCTTTTATATTTACACTTTTTGAGTCACCAGCTCCTACTGAGCATGTGCAAGAATTCAGACTATACGTATATGCATTTGTGATTGGCAGATTGCTATCACATGGTACAGGGGGAGTGGAAATATACATAACTTTGAAATTTGTTAGAAAAAAAACCTACTACTCATTTGAAATTTAGAGTATATGCTATTGCATTGTCTTGTTATCTTGCATTTGTTGATTATGCAAATCTACTGTGTTTACTGGTCCTTTAACAAAATGCTTCTATTAAACATAATTACTGTTTTAGAGGTATATGTATATATGCTTGTAGTGCCTTGTGCAACTGTATTCAAATACAATTTTTCAGAGAGCTGGCAGTGGCTTGAATAATATTTACAAAATACACACACCCGCCAACTCTCTTAACATCAGGGCAGGTTTAAGGGGGACAAACAGGGCAGCTACCTGGGGCTTCAGAGGCGCTTAAAGCATGTCTGCCACCTAGTGGGATTCAGAATGAACATAGTACTACAAGAGAGCAGGAGAAATTGCTTTACAAAGGGACTGTGCTGGTGACCTCCTAGTTGCAGGGGAGAGAGCAGACTAACTTAACACCGTAAAAAGCTGTCTTGCTTTTATAGGAGGGTGTGACTGTGGCTTCTCTTCTCAGCAACACCCAGCTGCACAAGTTTGCTTGGCGCCGCTGGGCAGTGGGCTTTTGCATGGACTTGCCACACACAGGTATAGGAGTGCAAGGAGAGCTGGATTTGAAGGCTACATGGTGTGGTTTATATTGCATTTAGCCAGTCTGGTCAAGAGAAGTTGCTGCAGGTGAGTTATGTGAGCTCTGTCTATGATGTAGTGTTAAAGTCACAAAAATATCAGTTAATAAAAAATAGTGATGCTTGTAACTAATTGATTATTGTTGATATTTTACTAGTTTTTATTTTGAAAAACTGGTTGACCCTTACCACCCCAGAGGCAGAATCATGTCAGGCAGGCTGACACTTCTTACTGATAATATGGCTGGTACACAAGGCTGGAGTGCATTACTTTGGACAGGAGTACTACATCTGCTCGTGTATGTCTAGCTTTGGCAGTGGATGGAGCAGAAGGGGTTAATCATTCAAGTATAGCTGAGGGGCAGGTCTAGATTTTTTGGGAAAGGGAGGCTTACTGGTAATGGGTGATATATTGGTTAATTAACAGCATGTTATGTAGTATATGGTGATAGTTCTAAAGTACATTGGGTTTAAAATATAGTAGTATACAGAATTAAGCATGGGAGGGGTTAGATTTCTGCATGTAACTTATGTAAAGGGAGATAAAAACATTTGCTAAAAGAATCTATGAAAAGGGCAGTCACTGCTCTTTATATAGAAAGTATGGAAGAAATTACTGTGCTACAAAAATAAATTAATACATCTTTATATAGTTAAATTGTCTGCACTTGCAAGGTCAAGTGATTGTGGGGGTCACGTTATTGCTTCTTGCTATATTATTTTCTCTGTATGAGATACCAAAAAGTTGCTTTCATTGAGGTCCTCTGTTTATAAAACAACATTTTATACTTTTTCAAATTTGTATTGTTTAAAGGGATATGAAACTCAATTTTTTTTCTTCCATGATTCAGACAGAGCATGCAATTTTAAGCAACTTTCTAATTAACTCCTATTTTTTCTTTGTTCGCCAAGTATCTTTATATGAAAAAGCAGGAATGTAAGCTTAGGAGCTGGCTCATTTTTGGTTCAGCGCCCTGGGTAGCGCTTGCTGATTGGTGGCTACATTTAATCACCAATCAGCAAGCGCTACCCAGGTGCTGAACAAAAAAGGGCCGATTCCTAAGCTTACATCCCTGTACTTTCAAATAAAGATACCAAGAGAACGAAGAAAAATTGATAATAGTAGTAAATTAGAACGTTGCTCAAAATTGCATGCTTTATCTGAACCATGAAAGAAAAAAATTGAGTTTCATATCATTTTAAAGTGCACATTTATTAAATATTAGGTTTATCTATGGCGTATTCTATATACTTTTGGCCTTTTATTTGTGCCTTTTTTTTTTTTACCACAAAGCTTCTATCTCAACGTATGTGCTTGCATGTGTATATGTTTTTCGGTTAGATTTTCTATGTGGATTCCTGTGTGTGTACATGTGGATGCCTATGGCTCTCTGTGTGCATGTGAATGTCTATGGTTGTCTGTGTGGGATGTGGAATTATATTAGTGTCTGTATGTGTGAGTGCATGTGGATGTCTATGGGTGCATGTGGATGTCTATGGGTGCCTGTGTGTGGGTGCATGTGGATATCTATGGGTGCCTGTGGTTGGACGTGCATGTAGATGTCTGTGTGCATGTGTTGTGCCTGTAGGTTTCTCTGTGTGACTCACTTAAAACTAAATGACAAACATGTAAAGTTGTACTTTAATATTTTTTTTAATATAAAATCCAGTGTAAAACATTTTAAAAACTTACTTAGAAGCTCCCAGTTTAGCTCTGTTGAAAAGGTTAGCTGGAACACCCACTGCAAGTGGTTCTATAGTGGTTCTCTTCAAAATACTCTTTACACAAACAGGATCAAGCTGGAGTAGGTATACATCAGTATTCTAAAACTTTGGGGCTTGGTTAGGAGTCTGAAACAGCGCAATGTTATTTTAAAAAAAAATAAGCAAAACTATAAATTAAAAAAAATAAATTAAACAAACCTGTAAAGGCTATATACATGGTTAATCTACTAAACATTTATGCAAAGAAAATCTAGTGTATAATGTCCCTTTAACTAGAGCACAGGTGAAATAGTCAGCTGATGGGTGAGAGCAGGTTAGTAACCATGGTTACTGATCAGCTGATTATTTCACATGTGCTCTAGTTAAATTATTATGAAAATAGGGCCTGTTAAAGGGACAGTCAAGTCAAAAAAAGTTCATGATTTAAATAGGGTATGTAATTTTAAACAACTTTTTCCAATGTACTTGTATCACCAATTTTGCTTTGTTCTCTTTGTATTCTTAGTTGAAAACTAAACCTAGAAACCTAGACCCTGAAGGCCGCCTCTAATCTGAAAGCATTTTGACAGTTTTTCACCACTAGAGGGCGTTAGTTCATGTGTGTCATATAGATAACATGCACGTGAAGCTCCTAAGAGTGAGCACTGATTGGCTAAAATGCAAGTCTGTCAAACAAAAACTGAAATAATGGAGCAGTTTGCAGAGGTTTAGAGACAAGGTAATCGTAGAGGTAAAAAGTGTATTATTATAACTGTGTTGGTTATGCAAAACTGGGGAATGGGTAATAATAAAGGGATTATCTACCTTTTTAAACAAAAAAAATTCTGGTGTTGACTGTCCCTGAAAGAGAATGTGAGGACTGAAGTTGAGAAACACTGGTCTATAATACTGTTGTTAACATATGGGAAATCATCAGCAGACAGGGTGAAGAACAAAAGAAAAAAACAACTAGATATGACCTAGAAGATAAATATTTCAATAGTGAGGCTTCTACCATTCCCACACTCGCAAGCCATTAAAGTGACAGGAAACCCAAAAGTGTTTCTTTTACGATTTAGATAAAGTGTTGAGCAATCATCATTTAATTTCTTAAATTTGTAATCTATTCCCAAACATGCTGATCCAATAGAGTTTGACATATTTAAATTCTGTTGGACCTTTATGTTTCAGTTTTGTCAACTGTAACTGTAGTTAAATAGGTGCAAATGCATTTGTACATTTGTTTCCAAGCACTAGTCCATATTAAACCTTAGTGTAAATCCTTTGTACCTACATGGGATTTACTTTCTTTCATGTAATTGGCAAGAGTCCATGAGCTAGTGACGTATGGGATATACATTCCTACCAGGAGGGGCAAAGGTTCCCAAACCTCAAAATGCCTATAAATACACCCCCACCACGCCCACAATTCAGTTTTACAAACTTTGCCTCCTATGGAGGTGGTGAAGTAAGTTTGTGCTAGATTTCTACGTTATGCGCTTCGCAGCATGCTGAAGCCCGGTTTTCCTCTCAGAGTGCAGTGAATGACAGAGGGATGTGAAGGGAGTATTGTCTATTGAATGCTATGGGGATCTATTTCATAGGTTCTCTGTTATCGGTCGTAGAGATTCTTCTCCTACCTCCGTTTTCAGATCGACGATATACTCTTATATACCATTACCTCTGCTGATTCTCGTTTCAGTACTGGTTTGGCTATCTACTATATGTAGATGAGTGTCTCTTGGTAAGTATGTCTTATTTTATTTATGACACTCTCAGCTATGGTTTGGCACTTTATATGTAAAGTTCTAAATATATGTTTTATACTTATATTTGCCATGATTCAGATTAATCAGTATTTTTCCTTCTTACAGACTGTCAGTTTCATTTTTGGGAAATGAATATGAATACATTTTTTCTTACCTGAAAATCTGTTTGCATTTCTTCCCATTCCTGAAACTGTCATTTAAGGAATTTGATAATTTTGCTTTATATGTTGTTTTTTCTATTACATATTGCAAGATGTCACAATCTGACTCTGTATCAGAATCTACTTCTGGAATGCTGCTGCCTGATGTCGGTTCTACCAAAGCTAAGTGCATTTGTTGTAAACTTGTGGTAACTGTTCCTCCGGCTGTAGTTTGTGTTTCAAAAGCAGACAATATTTCCATTAGTAATAATCTATTACCTGTTGTTGTTCCTTCAACATCTAATGTTCAGGATATTCCTGTTAATGTAAGAGAATTTGTTTCTAATTCTATTCAGAAGGCCCTGTCTGTTATACCACCTTCTAATAAACGTAAAAGGTCTTTTAAAACTTCTCATAAATTAGATGAATTTTTAAATGACCGCCAACATTCTGATTTATCTATCTCTGATGAGGATCTATCTGGTTCAGAAAATTCTGCCTCAGATATTGACACTGACAAATCTTCATATTTATTTAGGATGGAGTTTATTCGTTCTTTACTAAAAGAGGTGTTGATTGCATTAGATATGGAGGAGTCTAGTCCTCTTGATATTAAAACCAGTAAACGTTTAAATTCGGTTTTTAAACCTCATGTAGTTATTCCAGATGTTTTTCCAGTTCCTGGTGCTATTTCAGATGTAATTTCTAGGGAATGGAATAGTTTGGGTACTTCATTTACTCCTTCTTTAAGGTTTAAGAAACTGTACCCTTTGCCGGCTGATAGATTGGAGTTTTGGGAAAAAATCCCCAAAGTTGATGGGGCTATCTCTACTCTTGCTAAACGTACTACTATTCCTATGGCAGTACTTCTTTTAAAGATCCCTTAGATAGGAAACTTGAATCTTTTCTAAGGAAGGCTTATTTATGTTCAGGTAATCTTCTTAGGCCTGCTATTTCTTTGGCTGATGTTGCTGCAGCTTCAACTTTTTGGTTGGAGGCTTTAGCGCAACAAGTACCAGATCATAATGTGTATAGCATTGTTAAGCTTCTTCAACATGCTAATAATTTCATTTGTGATGCCATTTTTGATATCATTAGAATTGATATTAGGTATATGTCTTTAGCTATTTTAGCTAGAAGAGCTTTATGGCTTAAATCTTGGAATGCAGATATTACTTCTAAGTCAACGTTGCTATCTCTTTCTTTCCAAGGTAATAAATTATTTGGTTCTCAGTTGGATTCTATCATTTCAACTGTCACTGGGGGAAGGGAGCTTTTTTGCCTCAGGATAAAAAATCTAAGGGTAAATTTAGGGCTGCTAACCGTTTTTGTTCCTTTCGTCAGAATAAGGAACAGAAGCCTGACCCTTCCCGTAAAGGAACGGCTTCCAATTGGAAGCCTTCTCCAGTCTGGAATAAATCCAAGCCTTTTAGAAAATCAAAACCAGTCCCCAAGTCCGCATGAAGGTGCGGCCCTCATTCCAGCACAGCTGGTAGGGGGCAGATTACGATTTTTCAAAGATGTTTGGATCAATTCAATTCAAAATCATTGGATTCAGAACATTGTTTCTCAAGGGTACAGAATAGGTTTCAAGGTAAGACCGCCTGTGAGAAGGTTCTTTCTCTCACGCATTCCAGTGAACCCAGTAAAGGCTCAGGCTTTCCTGAAATGTGTTTCAGACCTGGAGTCATCTGGGGTAATTGTGCCAGTTCCATATCTGGAACGGGGTCTGGGGTTTTATTCAAATCTGTTCATTGTACCAAAGAAAGAGAATTCTTTCAGACCAGTTCTGGATCTAAAAATTTTGAATCGTTATGTAAGAATGCCAACATTCAAGATGGTGACTATAAGGACTATTTTGCCTTTTGTTCTGCAAGGGCATTATATATCCACAATAGACTTACAGGATGCTTATCTTCATATTCCAATTCATCCAGATCACTATCAGTTCCTGAGATTCTCTTTTCTAGACAAGCATTACCAATTTGTTGCTCTTCCTTTTGGCCTTGCAACAGCTCCAAGGATCTTCTCAAAGGTTCTCGGTGCCCTTCTCTCTGTAATCAGAGAGCGGGGTATTGCGGTGTTTCCTTATTTGGACGATATCTTGGTACTTGCTCAGTCTTTACATTCTGCAGAATCTCACACGAATCAACTTGTGTTGTTTCTTCAAAAACATGGTTGGAGGATCAATTTACCAAAAAGTTCCTTGATTCCTCAGACAAGGGTAACATTTTTGGGATTCCAAATAGATTCAGTATCCATGACTTTGTCTCTAACAGACAAAAGATGTCTGAAATTGGTTTCAGCTTGTCGGAACCTTCAGTCTCAATCATTCCCTTCAGTAGCTATGTGCATGGAAGTTTTAGATCTCATGCAGGGATTATACAAAGATATCACAATTGATATCCTTAAATCCCAATACTCGACTATCTCTGACATGGTGGTTAAATCACCACCGTTTAGTTCAAGGGGCCTCTTTTCTTCGTCCAACCTGGACTGTGATTTCAACAGATGCGAGTCTTTCAGGTTGGGGAGCTGTCTGGGGATCTCTGACAGCGCAGGGGGTTTGGAAATCTCAAGAGGCGAGATTACCAATCAATATTTTGGCACTCCATGCGATTTTCAGAGCTCTTCAGTTCTGGCCTCTTCTGAAGAGAGAATCGTTTATTTGTTTTCAGACAGACAATGTCACAACCGTGGCGTATGTCAATCATTAAGGTGGGACTCACAGTCCTCAGGCTATGAAAGAAGTATCACGGATGGGCGGAATCCAGCTCCTGTCTAATCTCTGCAGTTCATATCCCAGGTATAGACAATTGGTAAGCAGATTATCTCAGTCGCCAGACTTTACATCCGAGAGAATGGTCTCTTCACCCAGATGTGTTTCTTCAGATTGTTCAGATGTGGGGGCTTCCAGAAATAGATCTGATGGCTTCTCATCTAAACAGGAAACTTCCCAGGTATCTGTCCTGATTCAGGGATCCTCAGGCGGAAGCAGTGGATGCGTTGTCACTTCCTTGGAATTATCAACCTGCTTATATCTTTCCGCCTCTAGTTCTTCTTCCAAGAGTGATTTCCAAAATCATAATGGAAAGTTAGTTTGTTCTGCTGGTGGCTCCAGCATGGCCACACAGGTTTTGGTATGCGGATCTTGTTCGGATGTCCAGTTGCCAACCTTGGCCACTTCCGTTAAGGTCAGACCTTCTATCTCAAGGTCCGTTTTTCCATCAGGATCTCAAATCATTAAATTTGAAGGTATGGAGATTGAACGCTTAGTGCTTAGTCATAGAGGTTTCTTTGACTCAGTGATCAATACTATGTTGCAGGCTCCTATATCTGTGTCTAGAAAGATTTATTACCGGGTTTGGAAGACTTACAGTTCATGGTGTTCCTCTCATAATTTCTCTTGGCATTCTTTTAGAATTCCTAGAATTTTACAGTTTATTCAGGATGGTTTGGATAAGGGTTTGTCTGCAAGTTCCTTGAAAGGAAAAATCTCTGCTCTTTCTGTTCTGTTTCACAGAAAAATTGCTAATCTTCCTGACATTCATTGTTTTGTACAGGCTTTGGTTCGTATCAAGCCTGTCATTAAGTCAATCTCTCCTCCTTGGAGTCTTAATTTGGTTTTGAGAGCTTTACAGGCTCCTCCGTTTGAGCCTATGCATTCTCTGGATATTAAGTTACTTTCTTGGAAAGTATTGTTTATTTTGGCTATCTCTTCTGCTAGAAGAGTTTCTGAATTATCTGCTCTTTCTTGTGAGTCTCCTTTTCTGATTTTTCATCAGGATAAGGCGGTTTTGCGGACTTCATTTGAATTTTTACATAAGGTTGTGAATTCCAACAACATTAGTAGAGAAATTATTGTCCCTTCATTGTGTCCTAATCCTAAGAATTCTTTGGAAAAATCTTTGCATTCTTTGGATGTGGTTAGAGCTTTGAAATATTATGTTGAAGCTGCTAAAGATTTCAGAAAGACTTCTAGTCTATTTGTTATCTTTTCTGGTACTAAGAAAGGTCAGAAAGCTTCGGCTATTTCTTTGGCTTCTTGGTTAAAACATTTGATTCATCATGCTTATGTAGAGTCGGGTAAATCCCCGCCTCAGAGGATTACGGCTCATTCTACTAGGTCAGTTTCTACTTCCTGGGCTTTTAAGAATGAAGCTTCTGTTGATCAGATTTGCAAAGCAGCAACTTGGTCTTCTTTGCATACTTTTACTAAATTCTACCATTTCGATGTTTTTCTTCTTCAGAAGCAGTTTTTGGTAGAAAAGTACTTCAGGCAGCTGTTTCAGTTTGATTCTTCTGCTTATATTTTCAGTTTTTTTCATTATAAAGATTAAAACTTTTGATTTGGGTTGTGGATTATTTTTTCAGCGGAATTGTCTGTCTTTATTTTTATCCCTCCCTCTCTAGTGACTCTTGCGTGGAGTTCCACATCTTGGGTATTTGCTATCCCATACGTCACTAGCTCATGGACTCTTGCCAATTACATGAAAGAAAACATAATTTATGTAAGAACTTACCCGATAAATTAATTTCTTTCATATTGGCAAGAGTCCATAAGGCCCACCCTTTTTTTGTGGTGGTTATGATTTTTTTGTATAAAGCACAATTATTCCAATTCCTTATTGATGCTTTCGCTCCTTCTTATCACCCCACTTCTTGGATATTCGTTAAACTGAATTGTGGGCGGGGTGGGGGTGTATTTATAGGCATTTTGAGGTTTGGGAAACTTTGCCCCTCCTGGTAGGAATGTATATCCCATACGTCACTAGCTCATGGACTCTTGCCAATATGAAAGAAATTAATTTATCAGGTAAGTTCTTACATAAATTATGTTTTTTGTTATCCTTTTAAAGGGACAGTATAAAACATTTTTTTATATAGCTGCATGTAATAGACACTACTATAAAGAAGAATATTCACAGATCACTGCTAGGTGTTTATGTGTCTAGTTTGTCCACTTATACTTTGAACAGAAGTGGGGAGAGAGACTGGTAGACTCCTATTCTGCAAAATTAGATTTGATATATCATCTAATTTTATCACATAATTTAAAGGGACAGTCTAGACAAAATTAAACGTTCACGATTTAGCAAGGGTATGCAGTTTTAAACTATTTTCCAATTTATTTTTTTAACCAAAAAAGCTAAACCAAGGTTGTCTCACATGCTAATTTCTAAGCCCTTGAAGGCCTCCTCTTTTCTCAGTGCATTTAGAAAGTTGTTCCACAGCTAAACAGTGCAAGTTTGTGTGCCATATAGATAACATTGTGGTCACTCCTGTGTAGTTATTTTTGAGTCAACACTGATTGGCTATAAAATGCAAGTTTGTCAAAAGAACTGAAATAAGGGGGCAGCCTGCAGAGGCTTAGATACAAGGTAATCAGAGGTATAAAGTATATTAATATAACTGTTGGTTATGCAAAACTGGGGAATGGGTAATAAAGGGAATATCTATCTTTTTAAACAAATACAAATCTGGAGTGGACTGTCTCTTTGAGTACATATGCCATTGAGGCTTAAAGTTATAGGAGAGATACTTAGTTTGGGAATAAGGATAGTTTGTACTTCTTGTGCAGCTGAAGCAGACATCTCTTCTGAAGATCTATATAAAACAGCAGTAAAGGAGTTTACTAAACATTACAAATTAGATATGCATATCTGTGTTAAGTACACATTATGAAGGGACGCTCATCAATCTGTACTGAATAGTAAAATCCATTTATTTTCTATATTTTTAGCATTATTACTGTCTTATGTCTATTTCTTAAATGGGATTTTTTTGAACTGTGTAAACTCAGAAACCAGATATGGCCTCCCTTACTGGTGGGGTCTCTCACAAATGACTCCACAGTTCAGTTTACAAAGGAAAAGAGCAATGGAAGGGGCGCCTATGACAATCTGGTTGTTCTATATACCTTTATTTGTGAAAATATTTTTGGACACTAAAACCGCTATTATAGAACAACAAGATTGCCATAGGCGCCCCCTTTAATTTATTGTTTCCTTTATGTCTATTTCTTCCTTGCTTTCTGCCCATTGATTTTACTGCTTTGAAAATCTTTGTTGGTGAATGCTAGGGTGAGCCAAGATAAGTGTAACTTGAGAAATACCTAAAATTCCAAGTCTTGGTTAATGTCCATGTAGTGTAAACCAAGCTTCTTTCCCTCTTTGACATACTAATGGTTAAAATAAGATTGGAAGCAAGGGGACACGTCTTATGCCAACCTTTGGTGGGGTTTTCAGGCTTTGGGTTTTCTCTCTATTCCCTAATTTAAGGGCCAGTCATTGTTGATGGGTAGGCACATGAGACATCATAAGTAAATGTATTTACAAATTGTTACTCTGGTGTTAAAAAGGTTGGTAGAGTATATGTTTGTTGTATTAGAGTTTCCATGGAAACAACTGTATATTTGATTTGATTTTTACTCTGTATACACCTCAAATGTCCACTAGATGGCAGTGAAGCTCTCGAGTAACCTGCATTATTTATTTTATTTGTTTGCTATGGTGTAAGCAAATAAAGCAAAAGAATTAACCAAGCCTGCCTCTACTGAAGGGCTGTCTGCCTAACTGGGTCTTATATGTTACTATATATACTTCATGTACTGTATATAAATGAAAAGCAGCGGTATAAATCACTTATTTTTCTACATAAAACTTTTAAGTTCATTTTCTAAAGCTCTCTGGTCTGGCAATATTCTGTTATTATGAGGCCCCTCGTGGATTGTTTTAAAGTAAATTTTTACTTTGGGAATAAGGAGAGACACTTAGTTTGGGAATAAGGAGAGACATTGAGTGTGGGAAAAAGGAGAGATACTTAGTTTGGGAATAAGGAGAGACACTTAGTTTGGGAATAAGGAGAGACACTTAGTTTGGGAATAAGGAGAGACACTTAGTTTGGGAATAAGGAGAGATACTTAGTTTGGGAATAAGGAGAGACACTTAGTTTGGGAATAAGGAGAGACACTTAGTTTGGGAATAAGGAGAGACACTTAGGCCTAGATTTGGAGTTTGGCGGTAGCCGTCAAAACCAGCGTTAGAGGCTCCTAACGCTGGTTTTGGCCGCCCGCTGGTATTTGGAGTCAGTGATTAAAGGGTCTAACGCTCACTTTTCAGCCGCGACTTTTCCATACCGCAGATCCCCCTACGCCATTTGCGTAGCCTATCTTTTCAATGGGATCTTTCTAACGCTGGTATTTAGAGTCGTTTCTGAAGTGAGCGTTAGAGCTCTAACGACAAGATTCCAGCCGCCTGAAAATAGCAGGAGTTAAGAGCTTTCTGGCTAACGCCGGTTCATAAAGCTCTTAACTACTGTACCCTAAAGTACACTAACACCCATAAACTACCTATGTACCCCTAAACCGAGGTCCCCCCACATCGCCGCCACTCGATTAAAATTTTTAACCCCTAATCTGCCGACCGCCACCTACGTTATACTTATGTACCCCTAATCTGCTGCCCCTAACCCCGCCGACCCCTATATTATATTTCTTAACCCCTAACTTGCCCCCCACAACGTCGCCGCCAGCTACTTAAAATAATTAACCCCTAATCTTCCGACCGCAAATCGCCGCCACCTACGTTATCCCTATGTACCCCTAATCTGCTGCCCCTAACATCGCCGACCCCTATATTATATTTATTAACCCCTAATCTGCCCCCCTCAACGTCGCCGACACCTGCCTACACTTATTAACCCCTAATCTGCCGAGCGGACCTGAGCGCTACTATAATAAAGTTATGAACCCCTAACCCGCCTCACTAACCCTATCATAAATAGTATTAACCCCTAATCTGCCCTCCCTAACATCGCCGACACCTAACTTCAATTATTAACCCCTAATATGCCGACCGGAGCTCACCGCTATTCTAATAAATGGATTAACCCCTAAAGCTAAGTCTAACCCTAACACTAACACCCCCCTAAGTTAAATATAATTTTTATCTAACGAAATAAATTAACTCTTATTAAATAAATGATTCCTATTTAAAGCTAAATACTTACCTGTAAAATACATCCTAATATAGCTACAATATAAATTATAATTATATTATAGCTATTTTAGGATTAATATTTATTTTACAGGCAACTTTGTAATTATTTTAACCAGGTACAATAGCTATTAAATAGTTAAGAACTATTTAATAGTTACCTAGTTAAAATAATAACAAATTTACCTGTAAAATAAATCCTAACCTAAGATATAATTAAACCTAACACTACCCTATCAATAAAATAATTAAATAAACTACCTACAATTACCTACAATTAACCTAACACTACACTATCAATAAATTAATTAAACACAATTCCTACAAATAAATACAATTAAATAAACTAGCTAAAGTACAAAAAATAAAAAAGAACTAAGTTACAGAAAATAAAAAAATATTTACAAACATAATAAAAATATTACAACAATTTTAAACTAATTACACCTACTCTAAGCCCCCTAATAAAATAACAAAGCCCCCCAAAATAAAAAATTCCCTACCCTATTCTAAATTAAAAAAGTTACAAGCTCTTTTACCTTACCAGCCCTGAACAGGGCCCTTTGCGGGGCATGCCCCAAGAATTTCAGCTCTTTTGCCTGTAAAAGAATAAATACAATACCCCCCCCCCCCAACATTACAACCCACCACCCACATACCCCTAATCTAACCCAAACCCCCCTTAAATAAACCTAACACTAAGCCCCTGAAGATCTTCCTACCTTGTCTTCACCATACCAGGTTCACCGATCCGTCCTGAAGAGCTCCTCCGATGTCCTGATCCAAGCCCAAGCGGGGGCTGAAGAGGTCCATGATCCGGTCAAAGTCTTCATCCAAGCGGGGCAGAAGAGGATCTTCCATCCGATTGAAGTCATCATCCAGGCGGCATCTTCTATGGTCTTCCATCCGGAGCGAAGCGGCAGGATCCTGAAGACCTCCAGCGCGGAACATCCATCCGGACCGACGAATGACTGTTCCTTTAAGGGACGTCATCCAAGATGGCGTCCCTCGAATTCCGATTGGCTGATAGGATTCTATCAGCCAATCGGAATTAAGGTAGGAATTTTCTGATTGGCTGATGGAATCAGCCAATCAGAATCAAGTTCAATCCGATTGGCTGATCCAATCAGCCAATCAGATTGAGCTCGCATTCTATTGGCTGTTCCGATCAGCCAATAGAATGCGAGCTCAATCTGATTGGCTGATTGGATCGGCCAATCGGATTGAACTAGATTCTGATTGGCTGATTCCATCAGCCAATCAGAAAATTCCTACCTTAATTCCGATTGGCTGATAGAATCCTATCAGCCAATCGGAATTCGAGGGACGCCATCTTGGATGACGTCCCTTAAAGGAACAGTCATTCGTCGTTCAGTCGTCGGTCCGGATGGATGTTCCGCGCTGGAGGTCTTCAGGATCCTGCCGCTTCGCTCCGGATGGAAGACCATAGAAGATGCCGCCTGGATGATGACTTCAATCGGATGGAAGATCCTCTTCTGCCCCGCTTGGATGAAGACTTTGACCGGATCATGGACCTCTTCAGCCCCCGCTTGGGCTTGGATCAGGACATCGGAGGAGCTCTTCAGGACGGATCGGTGAACCTGGTATGGTGAAGACAAGGTAGGAAGATCTTCAGGGGCTTAGTGTTAGGTTTATTTAAGGGGGGTTTGGGTTAGATTAGGGGTATGTGGGTGGTGGGTTGTAATGTTGGGGGGGGGGGTATTGTATTTATTCTTTTACAGGCAAAAGAGCTGAAATTCTTGGGGCATGCCCCGCAAAGGGCCCTGTTCAGGGCTGGTAAGGTAAAAGAGCTTGTAACTTTTTTAATTTAGAATAGGTTAGGGAATTTTTTATTTTGGGGGGCTTTGTTATTTTATTAGGGGGCTTAGAGTAGGTGTAATTAGTTTAAAATTGTTGTAATATTTTTATTATGTTTGTAAATATTTTTTTATTTTCTGTAACTTAGTTCTTTTTTATTTTTTGTACTTTAGCTAGTTTATTTAATTGTATTTATTTGTAGGAATTGTGTTTAATTAATTTATTGATAGTGTAGTGTTAGGTTAATTGTAGGTAATTGTAGGTAGTTTATTTAATTATTTTATTGATAGGGTAGTGTTAGGTTTAATTATATCTTAGGTTAGGATTTATTTTACAGGTAAATTTGTTATTATTTTAACTAGGTAACTATTAAATAGTTCTTAACTATTTAATAGCTATTGTACCTGGTTAAAATAATTACAAAGTTGCCTGTAAAATAAATATTAATCCTAAAATAGCTATAATATAATTATAATTTATATTGTAGCTATATTAGGATTTATTTTACAGGTAAGTATTTAGCTTTAAATAGGAATCATTTATTTAATAAGAGTTAATTTATTTCGTTAGATAAAAATTATATTTAACTTAGGGGGGTGTTAGTGTTAGGGTTAGACTTAGCTTTAGGGGTTAATACATTTATTAGAATAGCGGTGAGCTCCGGTCGGCAGATTAGGGGTTAATAATTGAAGTTAGGTGTCGGCGATGTTAGGGAGGGCAGATTAGGGGTTAATACTATTTATGATAGGGTTAGTGAGGCGGGTTAGGGGTTCATAACTTTATTATAGTAGCGCTCAGGTCCGCTCGGCAGATTAGGGGTTAATAAGTGTAGGCAGGTGTCGGCGACGTTGAGGGGGGCAGATTAGGGGTTAATAAATATAATATAGGGGTCGGCGATGTTAGGGCAGCAGATTAGGGGTACATAGGGATAACGTAGGTGGCGGCGGTTTACGGAGCGGCAGATTAGGGGTTAAAAAAAATATGCAGGGGTCAGCGATAGCGGGGGCGGCAGATTAGGGGTTAATAAGTGTAAGGTTAGGGGTGTTTAGACTCGGGGTACATGTTAGAGTGTTAGGTGCAGACGTAGGAAGTGTTTCCCCATAGGAAACAATGGGGCTGCGTTAGGAGCTGAACGCTGCTTTTTTGCAGGTGTTAGGTTTTTTTCCAGCTCAAACAGCCCCATTGTTTCCTATGGGAGAATCGTGCACGAGCACGTTTTTGAGGCCGGCCGCGTCCGTAAGCAACTCTGGTATCGAGAGTTGCATTTGCGGAAAAAATGCTCTACGCTCCTTTTTTGGA
This sequence comes from Bombina bombina, assembly GCF_027579735.1. NCBI lineage: Eukaryota > Metazoa > Chordata > Amphibia > Anura > Bombinatoridae > Bombina > Bombina bombina. The sequence goes on along the minus strand of NC_069502.1, from coordinate 1,117,045,282 downwards.
GCCTAACGCAGCATTTGATTAAACTCTCGATACCAGAGTTAAATTTATGGTGCGGCCAGAAAAAAGCCCGCGGAGCGTTAACAGCCCTTTTACCGCCGAACTCCAAATCTAGGCCTCAGTTTGGGAATAAGGAGAGACACTTAGTTTGGGAATAAGGAGAGATACTTAGTTTGGGAATAAGGAGAGATACTTAGTTTGGGAATACGGAGAGATACTTAGTTGGGAATAAGGAGAGATACTTAGTTGGGAATAAGGAGAGATACTTAGTTTGGGAATAAGGAGAGATACTTAATTTGGGAATAAGGAGAGATACTTAGTTTGGGAATAAGGAGGGACACTTAGTTTGGGAATAAGGAGGGACACTTAGTTTGGGAATAAGGAGGGACACTTAGTTTGGGAATACGGAGAGATACTTAGTTGGGAATAAGGAGAGGTACTTAGTTTGTGAATAAGGAGAGGTACTTAGTTTGTGAATAAGGAGAGGTACTTAGTTTGGGAATAAGGAGAGGTACTTAGTTTGGGAATAAGGAGAGGTACTTAGTTTGGGAATAAGGAGAGGTACTTAGTTTGGGAATAAGGAGAGGTACTTAGTTTGGGAATAAGGAGAGGTACTTAGTTGGGAATGAGAAGAGACACTTAGTTTGGGAATACAGAGAGACACTTAGTTTGGGAATACTGAGAGACACTTAGTTTGGGAATACTGAGAGACACTTAGTTTGGGAATACTGAGAGACACTTAGTTTGGGAATAAGGAGAGATACTTAGTTGGGAATAAGGAGAGATACTTAGTTGGGAATAAGGAGAGGTACTTAGTTTGTGAATAAGGAGAGGTACTTAGTTTGTGAATAAGGAGAGGTACTTAGTTTGGGAATAAGGAGAGGTACTTAGTTTGTGAATAAGGAGAGGTACTTAGTTTGGGAATAAGGAGAGGTACTTAGTTTGGGAATAAGGAGAGGTACTTAGTTGGGAATGAGAAGAGACACTTAGTTTGGGAATACAGAGAGATACTTAGTTTGGGAATACTGAGAGACACTTAGTTTGGGAATACTGAGAGACACTTAGTTTGGGAATACTGAGAGACACTTAGTTTGGGAATACTGAGAGACACTGAGGCCTAGATTTAGAGTTCGGCGGTAGCCGTCAAAACCAGCGTTAGAGGCTCCTAACGCTGGTTTTGGCCGCCCGCTGGTATTTGGAGTCAGTGATTAAAGGGTCTAACGCTCACTTTTCAGCCGCGACTTTTCCATACCGCAGATCCCCCTACGCCATTTGCGTAGCCTATCTTTTCAATGGGATCTTCCTAACGCCGGTATTTAGAGTCGTTTCTGCAGTGAGCGTTAGAGCTCTAACAACAAGATTCCAGCCGCCTGAAAATAGCAGGAGTTAAGAGCTTTCTGGCTAACGCCGGTTTATAAAGCTCTTAACTACTGTACCCTAAAGTACACTAACACCCATAAACTACCTATGTACCCCTAAACCGAGCTCCCCCCACATCGCCGCCACTCGATTAAAATTTTTAACCCCTAATCTGCCGACCGCCACCTACGTTATACTTATGTACCCCTAATCTGCTGCCCCTAACACCGCCGACCCCTGTATTATATCTATTAACCCCTAACTTGCCCCCCACAACGTCGCCGCAAGCTACTTAAAATAATTAACCCCTAATCTTCCGACCGCAAATCGCCGCCACCTACGTTATCCCTATGTACCCCTAATCTGCTACCCCTAACATCGCCGACCCCTATGTTATATTTATTAACCCCTAATCTGCCCCCCTCAACGTCGCCGACACCTACCTACACTTATTAACCCCTAATCTGCCGAGCGGACCTGAGCGCTACTATAATAAAGTTATTAACCCCTAATCCGCCTCACTAACCCTATCATAAATAGTATTAACCCCTAATCTGCCCTCCCTAACATCGCCGACACCTACCTTCAATTATTAACCCCTAATCTGCCGACCGGAGCTCACCGCTATTCTAATAAATGTATTAACCCCTAAAGCTAAGTCTAACCCTAACACTAACACCCCCCTAAGTTAAATATAATTTTTATCTAACGAAATAAATTAACTCTTATTAAATAAATAATTCCTATTTAAAGCTAAATACTTACCTGTAAAATAAATCCTAATATAGCTACAATATAAATTATAATTATATTATAGCTATTTTAGGATTAATATTTATTTTACAGGCAACTTTGTAATTATTTTAACCAGGTACAATAGCTATTAAATAGTTAAGAACTATTTAATAGTTACCTAGTTAAAATAATAACAAATTTACCTGTAAAATAAATCCTAACCTAAGATATAATTAAACCTAACACTACCCTATCAATAAAATAATTAAATAAACTACCTACAATTACCTGCAATTAACCTAACACTACACTATCAATAAATTAATTAAACACAATTGCTACAAATAAATACAATTAAATAAACTATCTAAAGTACAAAAAATAAAAAAGAACTAAGTTACAGAAAATAAAAAAATATTTACAAACATAAGAAAAATATTACAACAATTTTAAACTAATTACACCTACTCTAAGCCCCCTAATAAAATAACAAAGCCCCCCAAAATAAAAAATTCCCTACCCTATTCTAAAATACAAATATTACAAGCTCTTTTACCTTACCAGCCCTGAACAGGGCCCTTTGCGGGGCATGCCCCAAGAATTTCAGCTCTTTTGCCTGTAAAAAAAAACATACAATACCCCCCCCCCAACATTACAACCCACCACCCACATACCCCTAATCTAACCCAAACCCCCCTTAAATAAACCTAACACTAATCCCCTGAAGATCTTCCTACCTTGTCTTCACCATACCAGGTTCACCGATCCGTCCTGGCTCCAAGATCTTCATCCAAGCCAAGCGGGGGTTGGCGATCCATAATCCGGTGCTCCAAAGTCTCCCTCCTATCCGGCAAGAAGAGGACATCCGGACCGGCAAACATCTTCTCCAAGCGGCATCTTCTATCTTCTTCCATCCGATGACGACCGGCTCCATCTTGAAGACCTCCAGCGCGGATCCATCCTCTTCTTCCGACGACTAGACGACGAATGACGGTTCCTTTAAGGGACGTCATCCAAGATGGCGTCCCTCGAATTCCAATTGGCTGATAGGATTCTATCAGCCAATCGGAATTAAGGTAGGAATTTTCTGATTGGCTGATGGAATCAGCCAATCAGAATATAGTTCAATCCGATTGGCTGATCCAATCAGCCAATCAGATTGAGCTCGCATTCTATTGGCTGTAGTGTTAGGTTAATTGTAGGTAATTGTAGGTAGTTTATTTAATTATTTTATTGATAGGGTAGTGTTAGGTTTAATTATATCTTAGGTTAGGATTTATTTTACAGGTAAATTTGTTATTATTTTAACTAGGTAACTATTAAATAGTTCTTAACTATTTAATAGCTATTGTACCTGGTTAAAATAATTACAAAGTTGCCTGTAAAATAAATATTAATCCTAAAATAGCTATAATATAATTATAATTTATATTGTAGCTATATTAGGATTTATTTTACAGGTAAGTATTTAGCTTTAAATAGGAATTATTTATTTAATAAGAGTTAATTTATTTCGTTAGATAAAAATTATATTTAACTTAGGGGGGTGTTAGTGTTAGGGTTAGACTTAGCTTTAGGGGTTAATACATTTATTAGAATAGCGGTGAGCTCCGGTCGGCAGATTAGGGGTTAATAATTGAAGGTAGGTGTCGGCGATGTTAGGGAGGGCAGATTAGGGGTTAATACTATTTATGATAGGGTTAGTGAGGCGGATTAGGGGTTAATAACTTTATTATAGTAGCGCTCAGGTCCGCTCGGCAGATTAGGGGTTAATAAGTGTAGGCAGGTGTCGGCGACGTTGTGGGGGGCAGATTAGGGGTTAATAAATATAACATAGGGGTCGGCGATGTTAGGGCAGCAGATTAGGGGTACATAGGGATAACGTAGGTGGCGGCGGTTTACGGAGCGGCAGATTAGGGGTTAAAAGTGTAATGCAGGGGTCAGCGATAGCGGGGGCGGCAGATTAGGGGTTAATAAGTGTAAGGTTAGGGGTGTTTAGACTCGGGGTACATGTTAGAGTGTTAGGTGCAGACGTAGGAAGTGTTTCCCCATAGCAAACAATGGGGCTGCGTTAAGAGCTGAACGCTGCTTTTTTGCAGGTGTTAGGTTTTTTTTCACCTCAAACTGCCCCATTGTTTCCTATGGGAGAATCGTGCACGAGCACGTTTTTGATGCCGGCCGCGTCCGTAAGCAACTCTGGTATCGAGAGTTGCATTTGCGGTAAATATGCTCTACGCTCCTTTTTTGGAGCCTAACGCAGCATTTGTTTGAACTCTCGATACCAGAGTTAAATTTATGGTGCGGCCAGAAAAAAACCCGCGGAGCGTTAACAGCCCTTCTACCGCCAAACTCCAAATCTAGGCCTTAGTTTGGGAATACTGAGAGACACTTAGTTTGGGATTACTGAGAGACACTTAGGCCTAGATTTGGAGTTTTGTCGGTAACGACCCGAAACACTAACGCCGGCTTTTTTCTGGCCGCACCATAAAAATAACTCTGGTATCGAGAGTCCACATAAAGGCTGCGTTAGGCTCCAAAAAAGGAGCGTAGAGCATTTTTAACGCAGCTTCAACTCTCGATACCAGAGTTGCTTACGGACGCGGCCAGCCTCAAAAACGTGCTCGTGCACGATTCCCCCATAGGAAACAATGGGGCTGTTTGAGCTGAAAAAACCAAACACCTGCAAAAAAGCCGCGTTCAGCTCCTAACGCAGCCCCATTGTTTGCTATGCGGTAACCCTTCCTACGTCTGCACTTAACACTCCAACATGTACCCCGAGTCTAAACACCCCTAACCTTACACTTATTAACCCCTAATATGCCGCCCCCGCTATCGCTGACCCCTGCATATTATTATTAACCCCTAATCTGCCGCTCCGTAAACCGCCGCTACTTACATTATCCCTATGTACCCCTAATCTGCTGCCCCTAACACCGCCGACCCCTATATTATATTTATTAACCCCTAATCTGCCCCCCACAACGTCGCCTCCACCTGCCTACACTTATTAACCCCTAATCTGCCGACCGGACCTGAGCGCTACTATAATAAAGTTATTAACCCCTAACCCGCCTCACTAACCCTATCATAAATAGTATTAACCCCTAATCTGCCCTCCCTAACATCGCCGACACCTAACTTCAATTATTAACCCCTAATCTGCCGACCGAATCTCGCCGCTATTCTAATAAATGTATTAACCCCTAAAGCTAAGTCTAACCCTAATACTAACACCCCCCTAAGTTAAATATAATTTAAATCTAACGAAATTAATTAACTCTTATTAAATAAATTATTCCTATTTAAAGCTAAATACTTACCTGTAAAATAAATCCTAATATAGCTACAATATAAATTATAATTATATTAGAGCTATTTTAGGATTTATATTTATTTTACAGGTAACTTTGTATTTATTTTAACCAGGTACAATAGCTATTAAATAGTTAAGAACTATTTAATAGCTAAAATAGTTTAAATAATTACAAATTTACCTGTAAAAGAAATCCTAACCTAAGTTACAAATAAACCTAACACTAGACTATCAATAAATTAATTAAATAAACTACCTACAATTACCTACAATTAACCTAACACTACACTATCAATAAATTAATTAAATACAATTGCTACAAATAAATACAATTAAATAAACTAGCTAAAGTACAAAAAATAAAAAAGAACTAAGTTACAAAAAATAAAAAAATATTTACAAACATAAGAAAAATATTACAACAATATTAAACTAATTACACCTACTCTAAGCCCCCTAATAAAATAACAAAGCCCCCCAAAATAAAAAAATGCCCTACCCTATTCTAAATTACTAAAGTTCAAAGCTCTTTTACCTTACCAGCCCTGAACAGGGCCCTTTGCGGGGCATGCCCCAAGAAATTCAGCTCTTTTGCCTGTAAAAAAAAAAACATACAATACCCACCACCCACATACCCGTAATCTAACCCAAACCCCCCTTAAATAAACCTAACACTAAGCCCCTGAAGATCATCCTACCTTGTCTTCACCATACCAGGTTCACCGATCGGTCCAGAAGAGCTCCTCCGATGTCCTGATCCAAGCCCAAGCGGGGGGCTGAAGAGGTCCATGATCCAGCTGAAGTCTTCATCCAAGCGGGCCAGAAGAGGTCTTCCATCCGATTGAAGTCTTCATCCAAGCGGCATCCATCCGGAGCGAAGCGGCAGCATCCTGAAGACCTCCACCGCCGAACATCCATCCTGGCCGACGACTGAACGACGAATGACGGTTCCTTTAAATGACGTCATCCAAGATGGCGTCCCTCGAATTCCGATTGGCTGATAGGATTCTATCAGCCAATCGGAATTAAGGTAGGAATATTCTGATTGGCTGATGGAATCAGCCAATCAGAATCAAGTTCAATCCGATTGGCTGATCCGATCAGATTAAAAATCCTAGTGTTTGTGAAATGCTAGGATTTACCAGTGCAGCAAATAAAGGGAACTTTCAGTCATGAAGTATAAAATACTTCATGCTGAAAGCGCCTTTATTTGTTTGCAGTGTTCACCGCGCTGAGCACCTCAGTCTGCCAACAGCAGAACGCTGTTTCTCCAACATAGGTGTGTCCGGTCCACGGCGTCATCCTTACTTGTGGGATATTCTCTTCCCCAACAGGAAATGGCAAAGAGCCCAGCAAAGCTGGTCACATGATCCCTCCTAGGCTCCGCCTACCCCAGTCATTCTCTTTGCCGTTGTACAGGCAACATCTCCACGGAGATGGCTTAGAGTTTTTTAGTGTTTAACTGTAGTTTTTATTATTCAATCAAGAGTTTGTTATTTTGAAATAGTGCTGGTATGTACTATTTACTCAGAAACAGAAAAGAGATGAAGATTTCTGTTTGTATGAGGAAAATGATTTTAGCAACCGTCACTAAAATCCATGGCTGTTCCACACAGGACTGTTGAGAGCAATTAACTTCAGTTGGGGGAACAGTGAGCAGTCTCTTGCTGCTTGAGGTATGACACATTCTAACAAGACGATGTAATGCTGGAAGCTGTCATTTTCCCTATGGGATCCGGTAAGCCATGTTTATTACGATCGTAAATAAGGGCTTCACAAGGGCTTATTAAGACTGTAGACTTTTTCTGGGCTAAATCGATTCATTATTAACACATATTTAGCCTTGAGGAATCATTTTATTTGGGTATTTTGATATAATAATATCGGCAGGCACTGTTTTAGACACCTTATTCTTTAGGGGCTTTCCCAAAGCATAGGCAGAGCCTCATTTTCGCGCCGGTGTTGCGCACTTGTTTTTGAGAGGCATGGCATGCAGTCGCATGTGAGAGGAGCTCTGATACTTAGAAAAGACTTTCTGAAGGCGTCATTTGGTATCGTATTCCCCTTTGGGCTTGGTTGGGTCTCAGCAAAGCAGATACCAGGGACTGTAAAGGGGTTAAAGTTCGAAACGGCTCCGGTTCCGTTATTTTAAGGGTTAAAGCTTCCAAATTTGGTGTGCAATACTTTTAAGGCTTTAAGACACTGTGGTGAAAATTTGGTGAATTTTGAACAATTCCTTCATGTTTTTTCGCAATTGCAGTAATAAAGTGTGTTCAGTTTAAAATTTAAAGTGACAGTAACGGTTTTATTTTAAAACGTTTTTTGTACTTTGTTATCAAGTTTATGCCTGTTTAACATGTCTGAACTACCAGATAGACTGTGTTCTGAATGTGGGGAAGCCAGAATTCCTATTCATTTAAATAAATGTGATTTATGTGACAATGACAATGATGCCCAAGATGATTCCTCAAGTGAGGGGAGTAAGCATGGTACTGCATCATTCCCTCCTTCGTCTACACGAGTCTTGCCCACTCAGGCTAGCGCGCCAATACTCCTTACTATGCAACAATTAACGGCTGTAATGGATAATTCTGTCAAAAACATTTTAGCCAAAATGAACACTTATCAGCGTAAGCGCGACTGCTCTGTTTTAGATACTGAAGAGCATGACGACGCTGATAATAATGTTTCTGAAGGGCCCCTAACCCAGTCTGATGGGGCCAGGGAGGTTTTGTCTGAGGGAGAAATTACTGATTCAGGGAACATTTCTCAACAAGCTGAACCTGATGTGATTACATTTAAATTTAAGTTGGAACATCTCCGCATTCTGCTTAAGGAGGTATTATCCACTCTGGATGATTGTGACAAGTTGGTCATCCCAGAGAAACTATGTAAAATGGACAAGTTCCTAGAGGTGCCGGGGCTCCCAGAAGCTTTTCCTATACCCAAGCGGGTGGCGGACATTGTTAATAAGGAATGGGAAAGGCCCGGTATTCCTTTCGTCCCTCCCCCCATATTTAAAAAATTGTTTCCTATGGTCGACCCCAGAAAGGACTTATGGCAGACAGTCCCCAAGGTCGAGGGAGCGGTTTCCACTTTAAACAAACGCACCACTATACCCATAGAGGATAGTTGTGCTTTCAAAGATCCTATGGATAAAAAATTAGAAGGTTTGCTTAAAAAGATGTTTGTTCAGCAGGGTTACCTTCTACAACCAATTTCATGCGTTGTCCCTGTCGCTACAGCCGCATGTTTCTGGTTCGATGAGCTGATAAAGGCGGTCGATAGTGATTCTCCTCCTTATGAGGAGATTATGGACAGAATCTATGCTCTCAAATTGGCTAATTCTTTTACCCTAGACGCCACTTTGCAATTGGCTAGGTTAGCGGCTAAGAATTCTGGGTTTGCTATTGTGGCGCGCAGAGCGCTTTGGTTGAAATCTTGGTCGGCTGATGCGTCTTCCAAGAACAAGCTACTTAACATTCCTTTCAAGGGGAAAACGCTGTTTGGCCCTGACTTGAAAGAGATTATCTCTGATATCACTGGGGGTAAGGGCCACGCCCTTCCTCAGGATCGGCCTTTCAAGGCAAAAAATAAACCTAATTTTCGTCCCTTTCGTAGAAACGGACCAGCCCAAAGTGCTACGTCCTCTAAGCAAGAGGGTAATACTTCTCAAGCCAAGCCAGCTTGGAGACCAATGCAAGGCTGGAACAAGGGAAAGCAGGCCAAGAAACCTGCCACTGCTACCAAGACAGCATGAAATGTTGGCCCCCGATCCGGGACCGGATCTGGTGGGGGGCAGACTCTCTCTCTTCGCTCAGGCTTGGGCAAGAGATGTTCTGGATCCTTGGGCGCTAGAAATAGTCTCCCAAGGTTATCTTCTGGAATTCAAGGGGCTTCCCCCGAGGGGGAGGTTCCACAGGTCTCAGTTGTCTTCAGACCACATAAAAAGACAGGCATTCTTACATTGTGTAGAAGACCTGTTAAAAATGGGAGTGGTTCATCCTGTTCCATTAAGAGAACAAGGGATGGGGTTCTACTCCAATCTGTTCATAGTTCCCAAAAAAGAGGGAACGTTCAGACCAATCTTAGATCTCAAGATCTTAAACAAGTTTCTCAAGGTTCCATCGTTCAAGATGGAAACCATTCGAACTATTCTTCCTTCCATCCAGGAAGGTCAATTCATGACCACGGTGGATTTAAAGGATGCGTATCTACATATTCCTATCCACAAGGAACATCATCGGTTCCTAAGGTTCGCATTCCTGGACAAGCATTACCAGTTCGTGGCGCTTCCTTTCGGATTAGCCACTGCTCCAAGGATTTTCACAAAGGTACTAGGGTCCCTTCTAGCTGTGCTAAGACCAAGGGGCATTGCTGTAGTACCTTACTTGGACGACATTCTGATTCAAGCGTCGTCCCTTCCTCAAGCAAAGGCTCACACGGACATAGTCCTGGCCTTTCTCAGATCTCACGGATGGAAAGTGAACGTGGAAAAGAGTTCTCTATCTCCGTCAACAAGGGTTCCCTTCTTGGGAACAATAATAGACTCCTTAGAAATGAGGATATTTCTGACAGAGGCCAGAAAAACAAAGCTTCTAGACTCTTGTCGGATACTTCATTCCGTTCCTCTTCCTTCCATAGCTCAGTGCATGGAAGTGATCGGGTTGATGGTAGCGGCAATGGACATAGTTCCTTTTGCGCGCATTCATCTAAGACCATTACAACTGTGCATGCTCAGTCAGTGGAATGGGGATTATACAGACTTGTCTCCGAAGATACAAGTAAATCAGAGGACCAGAGACTCACTCCGTTGGTGGCTGTCCCTGGACAACCTGTCACAAGGGATGACATTCCGCAGACCAGAGTGGGTCATTGTCACGACCGACGCCAGTCTGATGGGCTGGGGCGCGGTCTGGGGATCCCTGAAAGCTCAGGGTCTTTGGTCTCGGGAAGAATCTCTTCTACCGATAAATATTCTGGAACTGAGAGCGATATTCAATGCTCTCAAGGCTTGGCCTCAGCTAGCGAGGGCCAAGTTCATACGGTTTCAATCAGACAACATGACAACTGTTGCGTACATCAACCATCAGGGGGGAACAAGGAGTTCCCTAGCGATGGAAGAAGTGACCAAAATCATTCTATGGGCGGAGTCTCACTCCTGCCACCTGTCCGCTATCCACATCCCAGGAGTGGAAAATTGGGAAGCGAATTTTCTGAGTCGTCAGACATTGCATCCGGGGGAGTGGGAACTCCATCCGGAAATCTTTGCCCAAGTCACTCAGCTGTGGGGCATTCCAGACATGGATCTGATGGCCTCTCGTCAGAACTTCAAAGTTCCTTGCTACGGGTCCAGATCCAGGGATCCCAAGGCGGCTCTAGTGGATGCACTAGTAGCACCTTGGACCTTCAAACTAGCTTATGTGTTCCCGCCGTTTCCTCTCATCCCCAGGCTGGTAGCCAGGATCAATCAGGAGAGGGCGTCGGTGATCTTGATAGCTCCTGCGTGGCCACGCAGGACTTGGTATGCAGATCTGGTGAATATGTCATCGGCTCCACCTTGGAAGCTACCTTTGAGACGAGACCTTCTTGTTCAGGGTCCGTTCGAACATCCGAACCTGGTTTCACTCCAGCTGACTGCTTGGAGATTGAACGCTTGATCTTATCGAAGCGAGGGTTCTCAGATTCTGTTATCGATACTCTTGTTCAGGCCAGAAAGCCTGTAACTAGAAAGATTTACCACAAAATTTGGAAAAAATATATCTGTTGGTGTGAATCTAAAGGATTCCCTTGGGACAAGGTTAAGATTCCTAAGATTCTATCCTTCCTTCAAGAAGGATTGGAAAAAGGATTATCTGCAAGTTCCCTGAAGGGACAGATTTCCGCCTTGTCTGTGTTACTTCACAAAAAGCTGGCAGCTGTGCCAGATGTTCAAGCCTTTGTTCAGGCTCTGGTTAGAATTAAGCCTGTTTACAAACCTTTGACTCCTCCTTGGAGTCTCAATTTAGTTCTTTCAGTTCTTCAGGGGGTTCCGTTTGAACCCTTACATTCCGTTGATATTAAGTTATTATCTTGGAAAGTTTTGTTTTTAGTTGCAATTTCTTCTGCTAGAAGAGTTTCAGAATTATCTGCTCTGCAGTGTTCTCCTCCTTATCTGGTGTTCCATGCAGATAAGGTGGTTTTACGTACTAAACCTGGTTTTCTTCCAAAAGTTGTTTCTAACAAAAACATTAACCAGGAGATTATCGTACCTTCTCTGTGTCCGAAACCAGTTTCAAAGAAGGAACGTTTGTTGCACAATTTGGATGTTGTTCGCGCTCTAAAATTCTATTTAGATGCTACAAAGGATTTTAGACAAACATCTTCCTTGTTTGTTGTTTATTCCGGTAAAAGGAGAGGTCAAAAAGCAACTTCTACCTCTCTCTCTTTTTGGATTAAAAGCATCATCAGATTGGCTTACGAGACTGCCGGACGGCAGCCTCCCGAAAGAATCACAGCTCATTCCACTAGGGCTGTGGCTTCCACATGGGCCTTCAAGAACGAGGCTTCTGTTGATCAGATATGTAGGGCAGCGACTTGGTCTTCACTGCACACTTTTACCAAATTTTACAAGTTTGATACTTTTGCTTCTTCTGAGGCTATTTTTGGGAGAAAGGTTTTGCAAACCGTGGTGCCTTCCATTTAGGTGACCTGATTTGCTCCCTCCCTTCATCCGTGTCCTAAAGCTTTGGTATTGGTTCCCACAAGTAAGGATGACGCCGTGGACCGGACACACCTATGTTGGAGAAAACAGAATTTATGTTTACCTGATAAATTACTTTCTCCAACGGTGTGTCCGGTCCACGGCCCGCCCTGGTTTTTTTAATCAGGTCTGATAATTTATTTTCTTTAACTACAGTCACCACGGTACCATATGGTTTCTCCTATGCAAATATTCCTCCTTAACGTCGGTCGAATGACTGGGGTAGGCGGAGCCTAGGAGGGATCATGTGACCAGCTTTGCTGGGCTCTTTGCCATTTCCTGTTGGGGAAGAGAATATCCCACAAGTAAGGATGACGCCGTGGACCGGACACACCGTTGGAGAAAGTAATTTATCAGGTAAACATAAATTCTGTTTTTATCACTGAGGTGATCTTAGAAAATAGCCTGATAGCTATCTATAGCTCAATTCCAATCTGTAAAGTTTTATTTTGTGCTTTTTTCTTTTTTGGGGGGACCATCATTCTGTCCCAGTTCAGTGTGTCTGTGTTTAAAGATAGATACAGTGGGTATTGAAAAGAATCACCCCCCTTGAAAATAATCACATTTTGTTGCTTTGCAGCCTGAAATAAAGAAACACAGTTTTTGTTTATCCAGTTGTAAGTACTCGGTGCAACTTAGAACATCAAAGTGAAAGATATAACACCAACATGTCAGACAAAAATAAAGACAATTCAAAAACAGAATCACTGAGTTGGAAAAAGGATCACCCCCTCCTAAAATTATTTGTAAACTCAATCAGGTGTAGCTAATCACCTTCTCAACGGCACACACAAAGCCATTTGACCTTCAGCTGTGGTCATATTGATTAGCTCAGCATGAAAAGAGCTTTCCTGGGGCATCTCAGACCCAGGTAGTTTAACTGAAGCAAACAATCAACTATGAGTGGCAAGGCACTGTCAAAAGATCTCTGGGATAATGTTGTGGACAGGCACAAGTCAGGAGATGGATACAAGAAAATAGCAATGGCTTTATCAATGCCTAGAAGCACAGTGAAGTCTATTATTAAGAAGTGGAAGGTATTTGGTACAACACAGACCCTCTCTGGATCAGGAGGTCACTCCAAACTGGATGAAAGAGACAGGAGGAAACTGGCCAGAGAGGCTACCAAGAGGCCCACAGAAACTCTGAAGCAGTTGCAGGAATTTATGACAAATAGTGGTCATTGTGTGCATGTGACAACAATACCACAAATGTGGCTTGTATGGGAGGGTTGCAAGAAAAAAAACACTTCTCAAGAAAGGCCACATGCAGTCAAGACTGAGCGTTGCCATAACACACCTAGGAGATTCTGAGGCCACATGGAAAAAGGAGTTATGATCAGATGAGACTAAAATTGAATTATTTGGCCTCAACAACAAACAATTTGTCGGGAGGAAATCCAATACAGCTCACCATCCAAATAACACCATACTTACAGTAAAGCATGGAGGTGGTAATATCCTGTTATGGGGTTGTTTCTCTGCAGCAGGCACTGGAGTACTTGCCAGGATAGAAGGAATAATGGATGGGGCGAAATACCGTCAAATTCTTGAGGAAAATCTGCTGCCCTCTGCCAGGAAGTTGTCAATGGGAAGAAGGTTTACCTTCCAACATGACAATGACCCAAAGCACACAGCAAAAATTACCACAAAGTGGTTGAAGGAGAAAAAGGTTAATGTCCTTGCATGGTCTAGTCAGACCCCAGACTTAAACCCCATTGAATATCTGTGGCATGACTTGAAGACTGCAGTCCACAAACGGTTACCATCAAATGTAACTGAACTGGAGCAGTTCTGCAAACAATAGTTGGCAAATATTGCACAGTGTAGATGTGCAAAGTTAGTAGAGACATTTCCTAACAGACTAAAGGCTGTAATTAAAGGAAAAGGTGGTTCAGCAAAATACTGACACAAGGGGGTGATCCTTTTTCCAAATCAGTGATTCTGTTTTGAAATGTTGTCTTTATTTTTGCCTGACATGTTGGTGTTATATATTTCACTTGGATGTTATAAGCTGCACTGAGTCATTAACAAAAACTGTGTCCGTCTTTATTTCAGGCTGCAAAGCAACAAAATGTGATTATTTTCAATACCCAATGTAGTGCTTGTAGTGTATAAATATAAGCCCACTCAGCACCAAATACCAGCCAAACACGATCACACAACCAGGTGTGTGATACAGTGTGCTGTTTTGTACCGGTGTATAGAGAATCAGGAAATACGTGTGGCGGGGCGGAGCCTTACGCGTTTCGCAACACGATTGGTTGCTCCGTCAGAGACCTGGTTGTGTGATCGTGTTTGGCTGGTATTTGGTGCTGAGTGGGCTTATATTTATACACTACAAGCAGCTAAATAACGGAAGGAATACAAGTTTTAAACTAATATAGACTTGCCCTATCCGTTGGTGCTGCATTTTTCAGTGACAACCACAGACTGTGGATTTTATGTATTGTTATTTTATAACTTATATGCATTTGTAAATATATTTTGTTCTAATAAATCTGATTCTTTTAATACACTTATATGTATCTCATCCTATAACTGCCCCCATACATTCCAAACGGCCCCTGAGTCTAAAAGTGGATTCATTTCCATATCCCTGTCTGGAGACATAGAGACTGCACAGTTACAGCTAAAGAGCAAAGGGACTTCAATGGGAAGTTGAAAAGGAGAGCAGAAGGAGAGATCAACTAAAACCAGTGTCTTATCTATACCTCATATTGGTTGAGGTTGAATCATGTGAGTGGTTTAATTTTATTCACATTGTTTATTGTATTAATATAAACAGGCTTCAAGGGACACTGAACCCAAATGTTTCTCTTTCTTGATTCAGATAGAGCATGCAATTTTAAGCAACTTTCTAATTTACTTCTATCATCAGTTTTTCTTCGTTCACTTGCTATCTTTATTTGAAAAAGAAGGCATCTAAGCTTCAGAACTCTGGATAGCACTTTTTTTATTGGTGGATGAATTTGTCCACCAATCAGCAATAATAACCCAGGTTATTCGACAAAAATGGGCCGGCATCTAAACTTACATTCTTACATTTCAAATAAAGATACCAAGAGAATGAAGGAAATTTGATAATAGGAGTAAAATAGAAAGTTGCTTAAAATTGCATGCTCTATCTGAATCACAAAAGAAAAAATTTGGGTTTAGTGTCCCTTTAACTAGGGGTGCCTTTCTTGTGCGCTTCTCCACACTTTGCTTTTCCATATATATATATATATATATATATATATATATATATATATATATATATATATATATATATATATATATATATATATATATATATATAATGTGTGTGTGTGTGTGTGTGTATATGTATAAGAAAGATGAACAAAAAACACCTAACCGCCCGCAAGAAATAATAACACCTAACGCTAAATGTACCTCTAAGCCGCCAACCCCCACATCGCAAAATAATAAAGTAAATAACCCCTAATCTGCAAAATAAAATATTAACCCTTAAACCGCCAAACCCCCACAACACAAACTACCTAATTACAGTATTAACCCCTAAGCCGCAAAAACCTCCACAACACCAACAACCTAATTACAATATTAACCCCTAAACCGCCAACCCCCCACAATGTAAAAAAATCAATCTAATCACTAAGCCCCCTAACCTAAAACCCCATAAATTAATGCCAATTATTTTCTAACATAACAAAAAAAAAACCCACTAAAATTACAGAAAAAATAAACGTTATTATCCAAAATAAAAAAATGTAAGAGCCTTTTGTAGGGCATTGCCCTAAAGCGATCAGCTCCTTTAACTGAAATAAAGTACTAATTACCCCCTAAAAGTAAACCGCCCCCCCCCACAACCCCCAAAATAAAAAACCTAAGCTACCCATTGCCCCTAAAGGGCCATTTATATGGGCAATCAGCTCTTTCTCTTACTTGGTGTATTCAGTCCACGGATTCATCCTTACTTGTGGGATATTCTCAATCCCTACAGGAAGTGGCAAAGAGAGCACACAGCAAAGCTGTCCATATAGCTCCCCTCAGGCTCCGCCCCCCAGTCATTCTCTTTGCCGCTCTAACAAGTAGCATCTCCATGGGAGGGTAAAGAGTTTGTGGTGTTAGATTTGTAGTTTTATTTCTTCAATCAAGAGTTTGTTATTTCAAAATAGTGCCGGTTTGTACTATTTACTCTGAGGCAGAAAGTGATGAAGATTTCTGCTGAGAGGAAAAAGATTTTAGCATGTTGTAACTAAAATCCATTGCTGTTCCCACACAGGACTGTTGAGTACCGGAGAACTTCAGTTGGGGGGAACAGTTTGCAGGCTTAACTGCTTAAGGTATGCTCAGTCATTTATTTCTAACAAGACCTGGTAATGCTAGAAGACTGACAGAAATCCCCATGAGGGAAGGTAAGCCATTTTCTGAGACGCAGTATAGAAGGATGGCTTCAGTTAAGGGCTTAAATACTGGTACACACTGTAATAGGCTAAATCGCTTATTTTATTAATGGAATCTTATATTTATTCAAGTGTTTGAAACATTGTTCTGGCCTTTCTAAGGTCTCACGGGTGGAAGGTGAACGTAGAAAAGAGTTCTCTGTCCCCGCTTACAAGGGTTCCCTTCCTGGGAACACTAATAGACTCGGTAGAAATGAAAATCTTTCTGACAGAGGTCAGGAAGTCCAAACTGTTGAACACCTGCCGAGCTCTTCATTCCATTCCTCGGCCTTCTGTGGCTCAGTGCATGGAGGTAATTGGTTTAATGGTGGCGGCAATGGACGTAGTCCCTTTTGCCCGAATTCATCTCAGACCACTGCAACTGTGCATGCTCAAGCAGTGGAATGGGGATTATGCAGATTTATCTCCTCAAATACTAATGGACCAGAAAACCAGAGACTCTCTTCTCTGGTGGTTGTCTCAAGATCACCTGTCTCAGGGGATGAGTTTCCGCAGACCGGAGTGGATCATTGTCACGACCGATGCCAGTCTGTTAGGCTGGGGTGCGGTCTGGAACTCCCTGAAGGCTCAGGGTCTATGGTCTCGGGAAGAATCTCTTCTCCCGATAAACATTTTGGAGCTGAGAGCGATATTCAACACGCTCCAGGCATGGCCTCAACTAGCGGAGGCCAAATTCATCAGATTTCAGTCGGACAACATCACGACTGTAGCGTACATCAATCATCAGGGAGGAACATAGAGTTCCCTAGCGATGAAGGAAGTATCCAAGATCATCAAATGGGCGGAGGATCACTCCTGCCATCTATCTGCAATTCACATCCCAGGGGTAGACAACTGGGAGGCGGATTTTCTAAGTCGTCAGACTTTTCATCCGGGGGAGTGGGAACTCCACCCGGAGGTTTTTGTTCAGCTGACCCAGCTATGGGGCATTCCAGAATTGGATCTGATGGCGTCCCGTCAGAACACCAAACTTCCCCTTTACGGATCCAGATCCAGGGATCCCAAGGCGGCATTGATAGATGCTTTAATAGTGCCTTGGTCATTCAGTCTAGCTTATGTCTTTCCACCGTTTCCTCTTCTCCCTCGGCTAATAGCCAGAATCAAACAGGAGAAGGCTTCGGTAATTCTGATAGCGCCTGCGTGGCCACGCAGGACTTGGTATGCAGACCTAGTGGATATGTCATCGGTCACACCATGGAAACTGCCATCGAGGCAGGATCTTCTAATTCAAGGTCCTTTCAAGCATCCAAATCTAGTTTCACTGCAACTGACTGCTTGGAGATTGAACGCTTAATTCTAGCTAAGCGTGGTTTCTCTGAATCAGTTATAGACACTCTGATACAGGCCAGAAAGCCTGTCACCAGGAAAATTTACCATAAGATATGGCGGAAATATCTTGGTTGGTGTGAATCCAAGGGTTACTCGTGGAGTAAGGTTAGGATTCCAAGTATACTAGCTTTTCTCCAAGAAGGATTGGAGAAAGGTCTGTCAGCTAGTTCCTTAAAGGGACAGATATCTGCTCTGTCTATTCTGTTACATAAGCGCCTGACAGCAGTACCAGACGTTCAGGCGTTGCACAGGCGTTAGTTAGAATCAAGCCTGTCTATAAACCTGGGGCTCCTCCATGGAGTATTAATTTAGTTCTTTCAGTTTTTCAAGGGGTTCCGTTTGAACCTTTACATTCCATAGATATTAAGTTTTAATCTTGGAAGGTTTTGTTTTTGGTAGCTATCTCTTCTGCTCTGAAAGTTTCAGAATTGTCTGCTTTGCAGTGTGATTCACCCTATCTGGTGTTCCATGCAGATAAGGTTTTGCGTACCAAACCTGGTTTTCTTCCAAAAGTGGTTTCTAATAAGAATATTAACCAGGAAATTATTGTTCCTTCTCTGTGTCCTAATCCAGTTTCTAGGAAGGAACGACTTTTACACAATCTTGATGTGGTTCGTGCTTTAAAATTCTATTTAAAAGCAACTAAAGATTTCAGACAAACATCATCCTTGTTTGTCGTCTATTCTGGTAAGAGGAGAGGTCAGAAAGCGACTGCTACCTCTCTTTCCTTTTGACTGAAAAGCATCATCCGATTGGCTTATGAGACTGCTGGACAGCAGCCTCCCGAACGAATTACAGCTCATTCCACCAGAGCTGTGGCTTCCACATGGGCTTTCAAGAATGAGGCTTCTGTTGAACAGGTTTGTAAGGCAGCGACTTGGTCTTCACTGCATACATTCGCCAAATTTTACAAATTCGATACTTTTGCTTCTTCGGAGGCTATTTTTGGGAGAAAGGTTTTGCAAGCAGTGGTGCCTTCTGTTTAGGTGACCTGACTTGTTCCCTCCCTTCATCCATGTCCTAAAAGCTTTGGTATTGGTATCCCACAAGTAAGGATGAATCCGTGGACTGAATACACCAAGTAAGAGAAAACAGAATTTATGCTTACCTGATAAATTACTTTCTCTTACGGTGTATTCAGTCCACGGCCCGCCCTGACATTTAAGTCAGGTTCAAATTTAATTTAAAATAACTACAGTCACCACTGCACCCTATGGTTCTCCTTTTTCTCCTAACCGTCGATCGAATGACTGGGGGGGCGGAGCCTGAGGGGAGCTATATGGACAGCTTTGCTGTGTGCTCTCTTTGCCACTTCGTGTAGGGATTGAGAATATCCCACAAGTAAGGATGAATCCGTGGACTGAATACACCGTAAGAGAAAGTAATTTATCAGGTAAGCATAAATTCTGTTTTTGCTGCCCATTAAAAAAAAAAAAAAAAAAAATCCCTAATCTAACCCCCTCCCCCCCCAAAAAAAAACCCCTCCTAAGTCTAACTCTGAAATAGGCACTCACAGTTCCTGAAGTCCGGCGGTGAAGGTCTTCTTCCATGCGGCGACATCTTCATTCAGCGCGGGGACATCTTCTATCTTCATCTGGAGCAAAGGTAACGCAAAAGCACTTATTATTAGGAGTAGTAGAAAAATTTTAAATTTCTTCCATTTGCTGCCCCCCCCCCCCCCCCCCGTGGAGCAACACACTGAAGATTGAATGCAAGGTACCCCATTTATATTTGAACAGCCAATAGGATTTCAGTAACTCATCCTATTGGCTGATTTCAAAATTTCAGCCAATAGGAATGCAAGGTACCTAAATGGGGTACCTTGCATTCAATATTCAGTATGCGGCGGTGACTGCATGAAGAGGATTCTCTACGCCGGTACTGCTCCACAGTCACCTCCGCTCCGCCTTCCCTCCGGATGAAGATAGAAGATGTCCCCGTGCTGGATGAAGATGTTGCCACCTGGAAGAAGACCTTCACCGCCGGACTTCAGGAACTGTGAGTACCTATTTCGGGGTTAGACTTATGGGATACTAAACCCAAATTTTTCCTTTAATTATTCAGATAGAACATGCAGTTTTAAGCTACTTTCTAATTTACGCATTAATTTTTCTTTGTTCTCTTGCTATCTTTATTTAAAAAGTAGGAATGTAAAGCATAGGAGCCAGCCCATTTTTGGTTGAGAACCTGGGTTATGCTTGCTTATTGGTGGCTAAATGTCAGCCACCGATAAGCAAGCGCTATCCATGGTCCTGAAACTAAAATGCGCCGGCTCCTATGCTTTACATTCCAGCTTTTTAAATGAAGATACCAAGAGAACAAAGAAAAATCGATAATAGGAGTAAATTAGAAAGTTGCTTAAAATTGCCTGCTCTATCTGAACCATTAAAGGAAAACAAAATAGCAGATTGCTCTTGTAATGGCAATGCCCATACAAATACCCCTTTAGGGGCAATAGGTAGCTTAGGTTTTTTAGACTTAGGTTTTTTTATTTTGGGGGGTTGTGTGGGTGAGGGGGGTTACTTTTAGGGGGTAATTTGTAATTTTTTAATGTAAAAGAGCTGTTTAATTTAGAGCAATGCCCTACAAAAGGCACTTTTGTAGGGCCTCTTTTACATAGAGATGTTCAGGTGATATTTTCTAGTCAGCTTTTTACAGCTATGCTGCATCACTTTCAAGTGTTTAAACATTTGGGTGTCATGGCCCTTTAATGTTTTTTATATGCCTGTCAGAGATATTGAGGCATAGTTTTTCATCTAGAGTCTATTTTTCTTGTAGTCTGTTTTTGAAAGACTAATAAATATAGTAGAATTGCATAACTAACAAATGCTTAGTAAAAAGGTAACGCAGAAGCACTTATTATTAGTAGTAGTAGTAGAAAAATGTAAAATTTCTTCCATTTGCTGCCCCCCGCTGTATTATGTGACAGTCGTCAGCAAATCACAGACTCCTATACATATAACCTGATAGGAGCCCGTGCCCCATAAAGGGTTCACATAAAAAATTCTTACAAATAAGTAAATTGGATATATATATTTTTAATTGTGTGCTCTATCTGAATCATAAAAAATGTTTTTGACTTGATTGTTCCTTTAAATAATTATGCTTTACTGAGAGTGTATGTGTGCTTTGTTGGTATATACCAGGTTTACAATATAATTTATTGATATCTTAGCAGTTGCCAACCAATAAAATGTATAACAATATATTTATTAAAGTTAATATTTCTTTCATGTAATTGGCAAGAGTCCATGAGCTAGTGACGTATGGGATATACAATCCTACCAGGAGGGGCAAAGTTTCCCAAACCTCAAAATGCCTATAAATACACCCCTCACCACACCCACAATTCAGTTTTACAAACTTTGCCTCCTATGGAGGTGGTGAAGTAAGTTTGTGCTAAGATTTCTACGTTGATATGCGTTTTGCAGCATTTTTGAAGCCCGATTCCTCTCAGAGTACAGTGAATGCCAGAGGGATGTGAAGGGAGTATCACCTATTGAATGCAATGGTTTTCCTCACGGGGGTCTATTTCATAGGTTCTCTGTTATCGGTTGTAGAGATTCATCTCCTACCTCCCTTTTCAGATCAACAATATACTCTCATATTCCATTACTTCTACTGATAACCGTTTCAGTACTGGTTTGGCTATCTGCTATATATGGATGGGTGTCTTTCGGTAAGTATGTTTTCATTACTTAAGACACTCTCAGCTATGGTTTGGCACTTTATGTATTTATATAAAGTTCTAAATATATGTATTGTACTTATATTTGCCATGATTCGGGTTTTCAGTATATTTCCTTTTTGCAGACTGTCAGTTTCATATCTGGGAAATGCTTTTTTATGAAAATGTATATCTTACCTGGGGTATATTCTCTTTTTCAAATTGACTGTCTTTTAAATTCGCGGGCAGAATAAGGCTCCAGAGGGCGCAAAATGCCAAAATTTATTGCGTCATTCTTGGTGCGAGATTTTTTTGCCGCAAAGTTACGTCCGTTGACGCAAATTCGTCATTTACGGCGTCTTAGTTGATGCCGAGTCCTTCACAAGGTTGCGTCATCTATGACGCGAGTGTGTCGTTTTCAGACGTTTTTGGCGGCAAAAAATATTTTTCTGTTTGTTGTGCGTCATACTTGGCGCCAAATATTTTCATTATTTAAAACCCCATTCCTTTTTGCCTCTTACCTTTTTCTATGTCAGAGGGCTATGCTGTTTGCATTTTTTCCCATTCCTGAAACTGCCATATAAGGAAATTGATCATTTTGCTTTATATGTTGTTTTTTCTCTTACATTTGCGTACTTTTGCGGAAGATAGTACTTCTTTTAAAGATCCTTTAGATAGGAAACTTGAATCTTATCTAAGGAAGGCTTATTTATATTTAGGTCATCTTCTTAGGCCTGCAATTTCTTTGGCTGATGTTGCAGCTGCTTCAACTTTTTGGTTGGAAACTTTAGCGCAACAAGTATCAGATCATGATTTGTCTAGCATTGTTAAGTTGATTCAACATGCTAATAATTTCATTTGTGATGCCATTTTTGATATCATCAAAATTGATGCTAGATATGTCTTTAGCTATTTTAGCTAGAAGAGCTTTGTGGCTCAAATCTTGGAATGCTGATATGACTTCTAAGTCCAGATTGCTTTCTCTTTCTTTCCAAGGTAATACATTATTTGGTTCTCAGTTGGATTCAATAATTTCAACTGTCACTGGGGGGAAGGGAGTTTTTTTTTCCTCAGGATAAAAAACCTAAAGGTAAATCTAAAGCTTCTAACCGTTTTCGTTCCTTTAGATATAATAAGGAGCAGAAATCTAATCCTTCCCCAAAGGAATCTGTTTCCAATTGGAGGCTTTCCTCAAATTGGAATAAATCCAAGCCTTTTAAGAGATCAAAGCCAGCCCCAAAGTCCGCATGAAGGTGTGGCCCTCAATCCAGCTCAGCTGGTAGGGGGCAGATTAAAATTCTTCAAAGATGTTTGGATCAATTCGGTCCAAAATCATTGGATTCAGTGTATTGTCTCTCAGGGGTACAAAATAGGATTCAGAGTAAGACCACCTGTGAGAAGATTTTTTTCTCTCATTCATTCCAGCGAACCCAGTAAAGGCTCAGGCTTTCCTGAAGTGTGTTTCAGACCTGGAGTTATCAGGGGTAATCATGCCAGTTCCGTTTCAGGAACAGGGCCTGGGGTTTTATTCAAATCTATTCATTGTTCCAAAGAAAGAAAATTCATTCAGACCAGTTTTGTATCTAAAGATTTTGAATCGATATGTAAGAGTACCAACTTTCAAGATGGTGACTATAAGGACTATTTTGCCTTTTGTTCAGCAAGGGCATTATATGTCCACAATAGACTTACAGGATGCATATATTCATATTCCGATTCATCCGGATCACTATCCGTTCCTGAGATTCTCTTTTCTAGACAAGCATTACCAATTTGTTGCTCTTCCTTTTGGCCTAGCAACAGCTCCAAGAATCTTTTCAAAGGTTCTCGGTGCCCTACTTTCTGTAATCAGAGAGCGGGGTATTGCGGTGTTTCCTTATTTGAACGATATCTCGGTACTCGCTCAGTCTTTACGTTCTGCAGAATCTCACGTGAATCGACTAGTATTGTATCTTCAAAGACATGGTTGGAGGATTAATTTACCAAAAAGTTATTTGATTCCTCAGACAAGGGTAACCTTTTTAGGTTTCCAGATAGATTCAGTGTCCATTACTTTGTCTCTAACAGACAAAACACGTTTGAAATTGGTTGCAGCCTGTCGGAACCTTCAGTCTCAGTCATTCCCTTCAGTAGCCATGTGCATGGAAGTTTTAGGTCTCATTACTGCAGCATCGGATGCAATCCCATTTGCTTGTTTTCACATGAGACCTCTTCAGCTTTGTATGCTGAACCAATGGTGCAGGGATTATACAAGGATATCACAATTAATATCCTTAAATCCCAATGTTCGACTTTCTCTGACTTGGTGGTTAGCTCACCATCGTATAATTTTAGGGGCCTCTTTCGTTCGTCCAACCTGGACTGTGATCACAACAGATGCGATTCTTTCAGGTTGGGTAGCTGTTTGGGGATCTCTGACAGCACAAGGGTTTTGAAATATCAAGAGGCGAGATTACCAATCAATATTTTGGAACGCTGTGCAATTCTCAGAGCTCTTCAGTTTTGGCCTCTGTTGAAGAGAGAACCGTTCATTTGTTTTGAGATAGACAATATCACAACTGTGGCATATGTCAATCATCAGGGTGGGACTCACAGTTGTCAAGCTATGAAAGAAGTATCTCGGATACTTGTTTGGGCGGAATCCAGCTCCTGTCTAATTTCTGTGGTTCATATCCCAGGTATAGACAATTGGGAAGCGGATTATCTCAGTCGTCAGACTTTACATCCGGGAAAATGGTCTCTCAATCCAGATGTGTTTTCTCAAATTGTTCAGATGTTCCAGAAATAGATCGGATGGCTTCTCATCTAAACAAAAAACTTCCCAGGTACCTGTCCAGGTCCAGGGATCCTCAGGCGGAAGCAGTGGATGCGTTGACACTTCCTTGGTGTTATCAACCAGCTTATATTTTTCCGCCTCTAGTTCTTCTTCCAAGAGTGATCTCCAAAATCATCATGGAGCAATTGTTTGTGCTGCTGGTGGCTCCAGCATGGCCTAACAGGTTTTGGTATGTGGATCTTGTTCGGATGTCCAGTTGCCAAACTTGGCCACTTCCATTAAGGCCAGACCTTTTATCTCAAGGTCCGTTTTTTCCATCAGGATCTCAAATCATTAAATTTGAAGGTATGGAAATTGAACGCTTAGTGCTTAGTCATAGAGGTTTCTCTGAATCAGTGATTAATACTATGTTGCAGGCCCCGTACTTGGTGCGCGGCTTTTTGACAGATTTATTGATAACTTAGGCAACTTTTTTCAGGTCCGCGGCGGCGAAGGTAGGCGAGCTTAGGCGGGCGTATTGGGCCGGCGAAGGCAGGAAAGTTGACATGTTGATAACTACCCCCCATTGAATTATATGTATGTAGAAACTAGATTATGAATCAATTATACACACTTATTCCGTTACACTATTATATAAAACAGATCATAAAAAAAATATATCTTTAAAAATTAACCTAACTCACAATAAATACCACAAATGAGAATCCCAGCACAGTCTATAATTATCCAGCTTAGTTCAATCCAATATCAGAATATGGACTATTATCTTAACAATGCTTAATTATAACTACCAGAGATTTAACCACAATAACCAATTTAGGTACAGTTCTGAAAGAGTTCACAGTAATAACTGACCTATAAATCTGGAGTGCAAAATCCTGTCTAGCAATTAAATTACTTAGCACTAAATATGACTGGTTCTAATTTACGCAGGACTATGGATATAAATTTAAAATACCAAATATGCTCTTTAAATTACCATCTGAAATCTAACTGTAGCTTTAGAATACCTTGATTTAAATAATAAATGTACACTTGCTTATACTTTGGGCAAGGGGCAAAACACAAGGCAAGTACTCTTGTAATACTGTGTTTTATGTATCTCATTGTATCCTTTTGCAAGTGCTGCTGTAACATTGTGTCTTATGTGTTTACTTGGTTCCCACTTTCATAATAATGCTCAATATCTTCATACTCCTTTTTGCTACCTCTTGTCTCTATAACAAACTACATTACTCAACTACTCCTTCTCCCTCTCCACCTGCACTGTTCATTAGCCCATCTCTCTTATACGCACCTTACTTTTGTACTCATGGACTTTACCTATTCCTAAACACTCTCTCTCCCCCCTGCACTTCAGCCTAAAAACAATCTCATTACTGCAAATCTGCTTCTCATGTCACTCTCCCTCTTGCTCATACTAGCTGCAAGCAACATCTCCCCTAATCCTGGTCCCCCACAACCTCCTAGCCTTTCACATCCTTGTGTGCCTTTCAATAGACTTCATAAACAAAACTCTGGTAACCTTAATCGCATTCCTCTTACATTTAAAACCACCTTCCCCTTCACTTGTGCACTCTGGAACTCTCGCTCTATTTGCAACAAGCTCACTTCTATCCATGATCTTTTTATCTCCCACTCTCTTAACCTTCTGACTCTTACAGAAACCTGGCTCTCTGCTTCAGACACAGCATCCACTGCTGCACTGTCACATGGGGGTCTCCATTTCAGCCACACTCCTAGGTCTGGCAATAGACAAGGAGGTGGTGTTGGTATTTTACTTTCCTCTCCTTTCAACAAATACAGCCATTCTCTTCACTCACATTTTCTTCATTTGAAGCACACCTGATTAGTTTATTCTCTCCCCTCTCTATACGTGTTGCAGTCATATACCGCACCCCTGGCTCCCCAACTCAATTTCTAGATCACTTTGCTGCCTGGCTTCCTTATTTCCTTTCCTCAGACACCCTTGCCCTCATTCCTGGCGACTTCAACATCCCTCTTGACAATCCCACTGCCTCCTCTGCAAAACAACTTCAACTCACTTCCTCTATCGGCCTGTCACAATGGACTGACTCTCCCACTCACAAAGATGGTCATTCCCTTGATCTGATTTTCACCTATCGATGCACTATCTCAAATTTCACAAACTCCTCTTTTACTCTCTCTAACCATCATCTCCTAACTTGCAACATCACTTCCCTACCTATAACTCCCCCTCCCTCTACCCCTCAAACCAAACTTCACAGAAGCACTAAGTCATTAGATCTGCAACAGCTTGCTAACTCTCTCAAACCTCTCCTCTCATCCATCACCTCCTTTTCCTGCCCTGACCAATCTATCTGCCAGTATAACTCCACCCTTACATCGGTCATTGACAATCTGGCCCCTCCAACCATAACTCAGAAACCACACTCTCATCCTCAGCCCTGGCATACTCCTCTGACACGGTACCTACGCAGATGTTCCCGTACTGCTGAGCAACACTGGAGGAAATCTTGGAGTTCAGCTGACTTTCTTTACTACAAGTTCATCCTGACATCCTACTATTCTGCCCTTAATCTTTATAAGCAACAATACTTCTCTAATCTCATCTCTACTCATTCCTCTAACTCAAAACGTCTGTTCTCCACGTTCAATACTCTTCTCCGCCCACCCCCACCTCCTAAATCAACTTCTCGCTCAGCTCAAGATTTTGCTAGCCACTTCAATAACAAAATTGACTCCATCAGAAGTGAAATCAGCTCTCAACATACTACCAATCTCCCACCCCTCAAAAGCTCACAATCATCCAAAACCCAAATATCCAAAAATGCAGCTCTTTTGCCCCTGTTAACGAGGACAAAGTTTCTGCTCTTATACTGTCCTCCCACCTCACTACCTGTTCCCTTGACCCCATCCCCTCACAGCTACTCCCCTCCCTCTCTTCTACCCTCACCCCCGTACTCACACACATTTTCAGCCTCTCCCTCAGCACTGGTATATTTCCCTCATCTCTAAAACATGCACTGGTTACACCTATCCTCAAAAAAATCTTCCCTTGATCCAACCTCCCCATCCAACTACCGCCCTATTTCCCTACTCCCTCTTGCCTCAAAGCTCCTCCAAAAGCTAGTATACGCACGTCTATCCCATTTCCTTACACTAAACTCTCTTCTTGACCCACTGCAATCTGGATTTTGTCCCCATCACTCTACAGAGACAGCAATTGTCAAGGTTACCAATAACCTACTTACAGCAAAATCCAAAGGCCTCTTCTCTCTGCTTATCCTCCTTGACCTGTCTGCAGCCTTTGACACTGTTGACCACCCTCTTCTGCTCCAAACCCTCCAATCATTTGGCATCTGCGACACAGCTCTCTCGTGGTTCTCTTCCTATCTGACTAACCATACATTTAGTGTAGCCTTCTCCGGAGCATCCTCTGCCCCGTTACCACTTTCTGTTGGGGTACCTCAAGGCTCTGCCCTCGGTCCCCTTCTTTTTTCAATCTACACGTCATCATTAGGTCCCATGGGTTTCAATATCATTTGTATGCCGATGACACCCAAATCTACCTCTCTGCACCAGACCTACCTCCTTCCTTACTAACTGTCTTTCTAATATCTCATCTTGGATGTCCTCTCACTACTTTAAGCTAAATCTCTCCAAAACTGAACTCATTATTTTTCCCCCTTCCTCCAATGTCTCCACCCCCAAATTTTCTATAACTGTTGATAATTCCATCATTACCCCTACCCTGCATGCCCGATGTCTTGGGGTCACACTTGACTCAGATCTTTCCTTCACTCCTCACATTCAGTTCTTGGCTAAAGCCTGCCGCTTCCACCTTAAAAACATCTCTAAATATAGACATTTCCTTACACAAGATACAACTAAGATTTTAATCCACTCTCTCATCCTTTCCCACCTCGACTACTGCAACTCCATCCTCTCTGGTCTAGCTAGCTGCTGCATAGCTCCTTTACAATCCATTATGAATGCCTCTGCCAGGTTCATCTTCCTTACTCGTCGCTCTTCATCTGCTGCACTTCTCTGCCAATACCTTCACTGGCTTCCTCTTGCCTCTAGGACTAAACACAAAATCCTCACTCTGACATACAAAGCCCTCAACTGCACTGCTCCCCCCTACATTTCAGAACTTGTCTCCAGATACTCTCCCTCCCGTCCCCTTCGATCAGCTCAGGATCTCCTCCTCTCCTCCACTCTTGTTACTTCCTCACATTCCCGTTTACAGGACTTCTTCAGACTGGCGCCCATCTTGTGGAACTCCCTGCCTCGCTCCACAAGACTCTCCCCTAGTTTTAACAGCTTCAAGCGCTCCCTAAAAACTCTACTATTCAGGGATGCATACAACCAATACTAACCTTTCCTAACTCCATTGCTTTCCCCTTGAATCCCTTAGAATGTAAGCCAATGAGCCCAGCTGTTTGCAGAACGCCTTCATAAGAGCCGACTACAACAGTGAAACTCTCGGCAGGGCCCTCTACCCACTTGATCCCTACAAAAGCTATCCTGTATACCGACTATGTTGTTGGCGCTCTACAAATACCTGATAATACAAATACCTGATAATAATACTTTACCAGATCACCAGTGAGTGTTCAGCTTCCAGCATTTCTTGTGGGTCATATAAGAAGAATTTAGCCCACTATTGCAAGGATACAGGCCTCAAAATTTTTATCTTTCTATTCTCAAGAAAGTGTCCCAAAATGGCAGAGAAGATACTTGGCACAAAATCTGTGTGTTTCTCTCTCAAAAAATTATGCTTCTTTGAGTCTGTCCCTTTGTCTAGTGTGTGTTGGTTCTTGTTCAAGATAAACCCCTCCTTCTTTTCTTTAATCATTTCCACAAGAATTGTATAGGCCCTCGGAGCTGAACATATCATTGGTTATTTGGGAAATCAAAGAAGAAAAAGAGGGCACCTCATAGTGTAAATAGGTCTGGATAATACCTCTTAGATAGTGAAAAATAAGAGGCTTACCAGAAAATGTTGCACCGTACTCTTGACCGTTGGTTGTGGGTGGACTAGCACTTAACAGTGGCTAGTACACTGGTCGAACTCGTTAGTTGGCTGTGTCTCCAAACTCCTTAGCTCGGTCACAGTTCTAGTTCCTCTGGCTTAGTCCCAGCTGTATTCCAGAGATAACCACTTTGTGAATAAGAACTTGATGAGATAGTGTTCCTTATTGAACCGGCATATAGAGACAACTTCCGAAAGTTCCAAATAAAAAGAAGCTTTATTTCTTGTAACACTGCAACGCGTTTCTCGACCAAATAGACTGGTCGTTTCCTCAGGCAATACAAACTGAATAAAATTCATTAGATTTAACAACATTAAATACATGTGTGCAAATGAAACGGAAGTTGTCATGATCACAGGGATCCAATGGTAACCTTAATTAATCAATACATAAAATTTCTTTCAAAACGGCTCTGTTTCCAACATTGATAATAAAACAATAATTAAAAACTTTGTCATCTTCCAGCAACTGAGTATTATGAATGTATATATACAATTATTAAAAACAAACCTTTCTGATATCAGCACATTTGTTAGCGTGAATGATGTAGCAGGTCAAAAGTGTCTCAATTGTAACTGCTGGTGTGTGTCATTAAAGTGATATTTCAAGACAAAATTTTTTGAAATAAAGTGTTTCTAACTATTAATTATTATCTTATTCGGTGCTCATACACTAAAACTTCTTTTTCTTGTATATTTGGTTTCTCATTATGTTATTCGATTGGATACATCTTGCACAAACGAAAATGAGATTCTAACAATTTTATAATATATTGGCATCCTCTCTAAGAAGTATCTATCTGTTGCCAACTAGCATTAGACCTCATGAGAGACAACCAATTGATGGTGTTGTTATAGTTCTAAAGCAATAATTCCACAAATAGAATGTATTTTGGTCGCATTATTTTAAACATTTTAATTTAGTGTGTAACGCATCGGTTTTCTAATGCATCAATTGTATTTTGACATTCTATACTCTTGTGTTTGAGGCTCCCTAACTAACAAAATATGATGTTATATATATGAAACTTTGTTATTCTATTTCATGATTTCACCTAATTTTTCATAGATTTATACGTATATATATTCCACATGTATAATTACATCAAATGTACAAGTGTGTTTTCTTTTCAATAATTAGTGTTTTTCTAGTGTGCACAAATAACCTCCCCCTGGTGTTATATGTATTAAGAGACCTCTATATTTTAAAATGTACCCTAAGTTTGAAAATTTCACAATTGTCCCTAAAACCATTGTACGATCATCGACTGTAGTATGAAAAAAAATATATATATATTTTTTAGATATATTCAGTCACCTATTGTAAGTGTCTGAATTATTTTGATAGCCCGGCATATGAAAAGATACAATGTCTATTTCATAAATGTATTAATGTCCCAGTATGAAAAAGAGATATAAATAATTGTAAAACTTTTGTATATATCCATTATGAATCATTACCACAGTAATCATCACAGAAGTTGGATCAACAATGTTCCATACAGTCAGTTTAGACGGATATTGAGGAATTGCACCGAATACAATACCTTTTTAGAACAAAGTCATATACTATACAATAGATTCATAGAAAAAGGTTATCCTCCTAGTCTTTTGAACCAAGCACTTGCAAGAACAAAATTTTTCATACTACAGTCAATGATCGTACAATGGTTTTTGGGACAATTGTGAAATTTTCATACTTAGGGTACATATTAAAATATAGAGGTCTCTTAATACATACAACACCAGGGGGAGGTTATTTGTGCACACTAGAAAAACACTAATTACTGAAAAGAAAACACACGTGTACATTTGATGCAATTATACATGTGGAATATATATATACGTATAAATCTATGAAATATTAGGTGAAATCATGAAATAGAATAACAAAGTTTCATATATATAACATCATATTTTGTTAGTTAGGGAGCCTCAAACACAAGATTATAGAATGTCAAAATACAAATGATGCATTAGAAAACAGATACGTTACACACTAAATTAAAATGTTTAGAATAATGCGACCAAAATACATTCTATTTGTGGAATTATTGCTTTAGAACTATAACAACAGCATCAATTGGTTGTCTCTCATGAGGTCTAATGCTAGTTGGCAACAGATAGATACTTCTTAGAGAGGATGCCAATATATTATAATATTGTTACAATCTCATTTTCGTTTGTGCAAGATGTATCCAATCGAATAACGTAATGAGAAACCAAATATACAAGAAAAAGAAGTTTTAGTTTATGAGCATCGAATAAGATAATAATTAATAGTTAGAAACACTTTATTTCCAAAATTTTTGTCTTGAAATATCACTTTAATGACACACACCAGCAGTTACAATTGAGACACTTTTGACCTGCTACATCATTCACGCTAACAAATGCGCTGATATCAGAAAGGTTTGTTTTTAATAATTGTATATATACATTCATATTACTCAGTTGCTGGAGGATGACAAAGTTTATAATTATTGTTTTATTATCAATGTTGGAAACAGAGCCGTTTTGAAAGAAATTTTATGTATTGATTAATTAAGGTTACCATTGGATCCCTGTGATCATGATAACTTCAGTTTCATTTGCACACATGTATTTAATGTTGTTAAATCTAATACATTTTATTCAGTTTGTATTGCCTGAGGAAACGACCAGTCTATTTGGTCGAGAAACGCGTTGTAGTGTACAAGAAATAAAGCTTCTTTTTATTTGGAACTTTCGGAAGTTGTCTCTATATGCTGGTTCAATAAGGAACACTATCTCATCAAGTTCTTATTCACAAAGTGGTTATCCCTGGAATACAGCTGGGACTAAGCCAGAGGAACTACAACTGTGACCGAGCTAAGGAGTTTGGAGACACAGCCAACTAACGAGTTCGACCAGTGTACTAGCCACTGTTAAGTGCTAGTCCGCCCACTAGCACCGGTCAAGAGTACGGTGCAACATTTTCTGGTAAGCCTCTTATTTTTCTCTATCTAAGCGGTATTATCCAGACCTATTTACACTATGAGGCGCCCTCTTTTTCTTCTTTGATTGCCTAGATTATACCACACACCGGGAACCAGAGGAGCGGCCTCCCTTCTGAAGAAATCTTCAAGACTCATTTGTTTGCACCTATTTGTCCTTATTATTTTGGGTGAAATATTTATATCCTTTATTTTGGCAACACCCGTGTACTTTTGCTAATTAGCCAAAACATAGCCAACACGCACCTATCACCATCATAGACTTATAAGAGCGCGTCCCTTCAGTTCCCTCTATGGGAATTGTTCAGTCTTTATTTGGGAAATGCCTCCCTGAGCAGCCAAATACCTTTTGGTTGTAATACAATTTTTGAACTATTGGTGGCAGCAGACAACCAGAAATGCAGTCTCACCATCTATACTGCTAACAGTAAATACTGATTGAGCTTGCATTCTATTAGCTGTTCCAA
This sequence comes from Bombina bombina, assembly GCF_027579735.1. Lineage (NCBI taxonomy): Eukaryota > Metazoa > Chordata > Amphibia > Anura > Bombinatoridae > Bombina > Bombina bombina. The sequence goes on along the minus strand of NC_069502.1, from coordinate 1,117,012,473 downwards.
TCAGCCAATAGGATTGAGCTTGCATTCTATTGGCTGTTCCATCAGCCAATCGGAATCTAAGGGACACCATCTTGGATGACGTCACTTAAAGGTACCTTCATTCAGCTTTAGTCCGTCGGAAGAAAAGGATGCTCCGCGTCAGATATCTTGAAGATGGACCCGCTCCACGCCGGATGGATGAAGATAAAAGATGCCGTCTGGATGAAGACTTCTGCCCGTCTGGAGGACCACTTCGCTCGGCTTGGATGAAGACGTCTCCCGGTAAGTTGATCTTCAGGGGGTTAGTGTTAGGTTTTATTAAGGGTGTATTGGGTGGGTTTTATTTTTAGGTTAGGGTTCGGGCGGCAAAAGAGCTAACTGCCCTTTTAAGGGCAATTCCCATCCAAATTCCCTTTTCAGGGCAATGGGGAGCTTAGGTTTTTTTTAGATAGTATTTTATTTGGGGGGGTTGGTTGTGTGGGTGGTGGGTTTTACTGTTGGGGGAGTTGTTTGTATTTTTTTTACAGGTAAAAAAGCTGATTACTTTGGGGCAATGGCCCGCAAAAGGCCCTTTTAAGGGCTATTGGTAGTTTAGTTTAGGCTAGGGTTTTTTTTTATTTTGGGGGGGGCTTTTTTTATTTTAATAATGCTATTAGATTTGGTGTAATTAGTTTAAATATCTGTAATTTGTTTATTATTTTCTGAAATTTACTGTTGTTGTTGTTTTTTTGTACTTTAGCTAATTTATTTTAATTTAGGTAATTGTATTTAATTTAGTTAATTTATTTAATTATAGTGTAGTGTTAGGTGTTAGTGTAACTTAAGTTAGGTTTTATTTTACAGGTCAATTTTGTATTTATTTTAGCTAGGTAGTTATTAAATAGTTAATAACTATTTAGTAACTATTCTACCTAGTTAAAATAAATACAAACTTGCCTGTAAAATAAAAATAAACCCTAAGATAGCTACAATGCAACTATTAGTTATATTGTAGCTAGCTTAGGGTTTATTTTATAGGTAAGTATTTAGTTTTAAATAGGAATTATGTAGTTAATGATAGTAATTTTTATTTAGATTTATTGTAATTATATTTAAGTTAGTGGGTGTTAGGGTTAGGGTTAGACTTAGGTTTAGGGGTTAATAACTTTAATATAGCGGCGGCGACGTTGGGGGCGGCAGATTAGGGGTCAATAAATTTAGATAGGTGGCGGCGATGTTAGGGACAGCAGATTAGGGGTTAATAATATTTAATGTTTGCGGGGCGGGAGTGCGGCGGTTTAGGGGTTAATATGTTTATTATAGTGGCAGCAATGTTGGGGTGGCAGATTAGGGGTTAAAAAGTGTAGGTAGGTTGTGGCAACATTTGGGGTGGCAGATTAGGAGTTAATAAATATAATGTAGGTGTCGGCGATGTTGGGGGCAGCAGATTAGGGGTTCATAAATATAATGTAGGTGGCGGCGGTGTCCGGAGCGACAGATTAGGGGTTAGAAATTTTATTATAGTGTTTGCGATGCGGGAGGGCCTTGGTTTAGGGGTTAATAGGTAGTTTATGGGTGTTAGTGTACTTTTTAGCACTTTAGTTATGAGTTTTATGTTACAGCGTTGTACCATAAAACTCTTAACTACTGACTTTTAAATGCGTTAGGGATCTTGACAGGGTAGGCTGTACCGCTCACTTTTTGGCCTTCCAGGACAGACTCGTAATACCGGCGCTATGGAAGTCCCATAGAAAAAATACTTTACGAAGTTTACGTAAGTCGTTTTGCGGTAAGTGTGCGGTACACCTAAATCTTCAAGACTCGTAATACCAGCGGGCGTAAAAAAGCAGCGTTAGGACCTCTTAACGCTGCTTTTTTACCTTAATGCACAACTCGTAATCTAGTCGAATATGTTCCATACATGGTCCATTTAATACCATTTATTATTTGGTCAGTCTGAGGCACATATTGAATATTTGAAAATTATACAATTTCATTTTATATGAAGTTCTAATTTCCCCTTTTAAAATCAAGATTTACATTCTTATATGGTCAGTCTGAGGCACATATTGAATATTTGAAAATTATACAATTTCATTTTATATGAAGTTCTAATTTCCCCTTTTAAAATCAAGATTTACATTCTTATATGCTTTCAGCACTCACAGGGTAAAGATGTTTCTCTGTTTTCTCTTGCTATTTTCCATTGATACGTTACGTCTGAGGTTCGTGTATTTGAACTCAGTATGGGACAATTTAACACCTAGCATATATTTGGGCTTCAAATGATTACTTCAGACTGAGTGACTAACATTCACAGGGGGTCTGTAATTATATTACACATCTTGGGCAGGAAATCCATATATGGGCGTTCAAACTTGAGTGTCATTCTAAGATTTTACAGATGTGAGTTCCTTTATTCTCAGATGTTCTGTAATCAGGAGAAATGGGGGGGGGTTGGTCTGTTGTGGTTGTAGCCCACACAACTCATGTCAAGGGAGATTTTAGCTGACATAAAATATCAAAATGTATTTGATACATATGTAGTTTATTTAATGCTATTCACAGGTACCCTGACAGGTTTAATCACTGAAGAGTATACTAATACCTTGATTTTATTTGTAGCATTGTGGTGGGCCAGTTATTTTAATACCTTTTGCTTTTGATTGGCACACTGTAGCTCACAGTATGGCAATAGTAAATGTTACCATCATCATTTTTGATACTTTTTGTTTTGTAGAAACAGGCACTTATAGTACAAGGCCCTCGTGACGTCAGGAAAAGGGAATTGGTGTTCTTACAATTCCACTTGAATGAAACTATGCAAGATTTCAGTGCTATTGATTACCTGCTCTTCTCATCATATCAGACATTCATTGCAAGGTAAGCCGGGTCTGGATACCAAACAATTTTATAATCATAATGTTGCTAATGCTCAGGAGAATTAGCAGCAGTAAAAAGAGCCAAATATATAATTGTAGAAAGCAGCACAAGTTCAACAATTTCATACAACCAAAACACCTGAATATGGAATCTTCATAATAGTAATTTCACAAGAGTAAATATATGGTCACTAAAGACCTATAAGATGCATTGCTGCATATTCCATTCCATACTGCACAACATCTGTTTTTTATATCTGCATTGAGGATCCGCATTATCAGTTTGTTGCCCATCCTTTTGATCTATCTACAGAAACCAGAATACGATTTCAAATTGCACTTCAAGAATAACGAGATCTTTTGATTAAACCAAAAGTAGAATAATCTGAGTCGGATCAAATAAAAAAAGTCAGTAAATATATATATACAGTAAATAATGGACATCAAAGTCAGAAGTATGCTAGTGATGTACACCAGTTTTTAAAGGACACTGAACACAATTTTTTTCTTTCGCAATTCAGATAGAAAATGCAATTTTAAGCAACTTTCTAATTTACTCCTATTATCAAATTTTCTTCATTCTCTTGATATCTTTATTTGAAAAGCAAGAATGTAAGTTTAGATGCCGGCCCATTTTTGGTGAACAACCTGGGTTGTTCTTGCTGATTGATGGATAAATTCAACCACCAATAAACAAGTGCTGTCCAGTGTTCTGAACCAAAAATAGCTTAGATGCCTTATTTTTCAAATAAAGATATCAAGAGAACAAAGAAAAATTGATAATAGGAGTAATTTAGAAAGTTGCTTAAAATGACATGCTCTATCTGAATCACTGAAGAAAAAATTTGGGTTCAGTGTCCCTTTAAGCTTTTTCTTCTTCTTCTTCTTTTTTTTTTTTTAAGGGACAGCAAAGTCAAAATTAAACTGCACACTTTATTATAACATTTGCTTTCTTCACATAGTATCCTTTGTTGAATAATAAATCTAGGTAAGCTCAGGAATGTGCACGTGTCTTTAGCACTTTATGGTATCAGTGTTTGCAACAATGTATTGCATTGCATTAAACATTGTTGCAAACACTGCTGCCCTTGAGTGCTAAAGACACGTGTACAATCATGAGCTCCTATGAAACTACCTAGGTTTACTCTTTAAGAAAGGATACCAAGAAAAGTTAATTGAATTTTTTTTTTAAATTGCATGTAAATCTGAATTGTTTGTCTTTACAATCACAGCATTTTAGAGGTGCTACTATAGTGTTGAGGGGAAAGTAACTACACTGCCCAGCATAATAGTGAGCTTCAGATCTAAACACTTATGGTTATGTGATGTAGAGGAATAAGAATGACAAAATTTTAAATTTGCATGATTCAAATTCATCATTTTCAAATTTGCTGTTTCCTTGATATGCTTTATTGAAAAATAATATGCACATATCCTACTCTACTGCTAGCTAGCTTGTGATTGGTTGCTACATGCATTTGTTTCTGTCATTGGCTCAGTAGATGTTCCCAGTAGCGCACTGCTGTCTAGTGCGACTAGACTTTAACTATGTTATATTCCCTTTTGTATGGGTTAAACACACTGTTATATACAAACAATGGTGGTCATTTTTTACACCTTTATATCCCTACAGAGTCAACTTAAAACTGTGCTCCCCTCCCTCAAAGACATTGCACACAAGCTTAACTGGAAAATGACTTCACCGTGTTACCCAGAAGCCTTTGCTGCAAAACATTGTTTTATAACCTGAAATGCTCCTCTGAATTTAAAGTATTTTTTCACTACTGTAGAGCTGTTATATGCACAACTGGCTCTTTAAAGTTTGTGTGACTGGTTCCTCAGTGTTAAGGGACATGAAACTAAATTTTTTCCTTTCATGATTCAGATAGAGCATGCCATTTTAAACAACTTTCAAATTTATTTGTATCATCAAATTTTCATTGTTCTTTTGGTATCTTTTGTTGAAAAGCAGAACAGCGAGGTACATCGTTTCTAGGAGTTATCGAGGTATACAATATAAAGATTGTAGAGTGAGTTATATCGATTTTAGTGTTATTATGTAAACTGGTGATTAAATTCATAAAAAAAAAATATATTGACTGTCCCTTTAATATTAGCTACAATTTTAGCCGGGTGGTCGGTAAAATCAGCGTAGTGGTGCACCTGCTAAAAAGGTCCCGGAGAGAACACTAGTCTGGGAATGAAACAAATTTTATAATAGAAGTAAATTGGAAACATTTTAAAAATATATGCTCTGTCTTAGTCCCAAAATAAAATGCTTGATATCCCTTTAATAATGCCCCCTATATTTGAAATACATTTTTCAATCACTTTACAGTTATTAATATAGGCTGCGTTCAGGCAGCGGTCCAAGCGTACTGGGACTCGCTTGCAGCGTTTTCTTAACACTTGCAAGTCAGAGGCTGGGCGTTTTTTGGGCACTCTGCAGACGTAAGTCCCAGCGTTAAAGCTAGTATTAACCCTACAAGCTACCTAATTAACCCCTTCAATGCTGGGCATAATAAAAGTGTGGTTCGCAGCTGCAATTAGCAGCCTTCTAATTACCAAAAAGCAATGCCAAAGCCATATATGAATGCTATTTCTGAACAAAGGGGATCCCAGAGAAGCATTTACAACCATTTGTGCCATGATTGCACAAGCTGATTGTAAATAATTTCAGTGAGAAACCTAAAGTTTGTGAAAAAATTTACGATTTTTTTATTTGATCGGATTTGGTGGTGAAATGGTGGCATGAAATATGGACCCAGATCAATACTTTGGGTTGTCTACTAAAAAAAATATACAGTTTTGAATGCTCTGTTTCTGTTTAAATGTAGTGATGGCAAAAATGCTAAAAATGCTCTGGTCTTTTGGGGAAGTTTTTGTCTGAAATGCGCCGTCCTTAAGGGGTTAAAGTTATTTGTGCAGTTTTCTCTCCAGGACCTATTTAAAGGGCCACTATAGCAATAAAACTGTATGCATACATTCGTTGCTGCGGCTGCCAGGCGGTACTTTAATTATGTGTTTTATTTATTTTCGGGAGTTAAACAAATAGCTTTTCAGCATCGCTAGAGATTAAATTATATGATCTAATAAATTAGAGCATGTAATTGTATCACTATAATGACTAATTGATGGGCACCCACCGGCTGATTTTAAAATTTAAGCAAATATTAAGCTAACACAAAAGAAGAGAGAGCGCAGCCACGACTCACGGTAAAAGTTTTAATAATTCCTCTTTGCGCATTCATACATATTGCACTTACAAACATTAAAATAAAAACAGGCGCCTCTTTATTCCCACTCTGTCCTGAGTTCTTGTTTTTGCGATAATAATATCCAGTTCTTCTCAGGCGTGTGAATTCCGTTCTCAGACTTCACAAAGGTAGGCGTCTTACGAATCACTGTCTCCTTGTAGCGGTGCTTTTGGTGACTGTTCTCCTGTGCCGTCTACGCGTTTCGTCCGTCTTATGCGGACTTTTTCAAGACTTCTAGGCAAGGTGTCCTAAGCTAAAATTAACTAATTTCCTTCCATAACGCAGGGAGAGTCCACAACTTCATTCCTTACTGTTGGGAAATACAACAACTGGCCACCAGGAGGAGGCAAAGACACCCCAGGCAAAGGCTTAAATATCCCTCCTACTTCCCCTATCCCCCAGTCATTCTTTGTCTTTCGTCACTATAGGAGGTGGTAGAGAAGTGTCAGAAGATTTGGATAGTCCTGTAGTGGGTATGTTCCCTTCAAGAAAGGACTGGATTTTTAAGTAATCATGTCAACCTCTCAGTGAGAGTATTGATGAAAGTTAGAGTCTAGAGATGCAGGGAAAGTTTTTCTGCGAACCCATCCAGACTGTCGCCTAACAGCTCCTGAGCAATCAGTGTTGACGAGTTTCACTGCTTGCTGTTACACACTCAAGTCAGAGCGTTGCTGCAAGACTGTCACACTTGAGAGGCTGTGCTTGTTCCACAGCATGGGTCCTGGAGGGTAAGACTGTTTTATATACAGGGTCACAGTGTGGCTCCTTTATGCCTCAATAGGATCAAGGGTTAATATCTCCTTCAGGGAGATTATTTTAACAGCTAGGGGTTATTTATAATTGCTTTAATGTGAGAGTTTTTGGGCTCATAGACTGTGTGATTTTGACTTAGAACAAACAGGTTTCACTTTTGTTTTTGACTGTTGAGCAGCTCAAAATAGCTTCGCGCCTTTTCTTTTTAAAGACACGATGAGTCCACGGATTTCATCCTTGTGGGATTACGCCTCCTGGTCAGCAGGAGGAGGCAAAGAGCACCACAGCAGAGCTGTATATATAGCTCCTCCCTTCCCTCCCACTCCAATCATTCTCTTTGCCTGTGTTAGTAAGAAAACCTGGGAGTGATTGTTCCAGTTCTAATACTGGTACAGGATCTGGTGTTACAGATCGGGTTGTGGTTCCCAAAAAAAGAGGGGAATTTTCAGACCATTTTTAAGAAGGGTACTGCCCTTCTAGATGGAAACTATTAATTTGTTCCATTTCTTCTTTGATCCTAGAGGGTCAATTTATGTCAACGGTGGATTAAGGATTAAGTGCCTTCATGTGCCGTTCACGAGAATCATCTCAAGTTCTAGGGTTTGACTTTCTAAACAAACACTTCCCATTCGTGGTCCTTCCTTTCGGTCTTGCCACAGTTCCGAGCTCTTACGAGGGCATTGCAATGGCGTCCTATCTGGCTAATATCCTAGTCCAGGCATCATCCTTACAGCAAGCAAGATTTGCATGGACCTGGTGTTATACTTCCCGTGAGATCACGGGTGGAAGGTGACTTTAGTAAAGTGTTCCTTAGTCCCAGACACAAGGGTAGCTTTCTTGGGAATCATGACAAATTCCATTTCAATGAAGATTTTTCTGACTAGGGTCAGGAAATCAGGGTCTATCAATACTGGTCTAGTTCTTCAGCCCACTTCTCGGCCTTCAGTGGCTCAGTACATAGAGGTATTCGGGCTGATAGTGACAGCAATGGACATTAGCCGGACAGATGACTCAGCATGCTAAGGCACTGTGTCTGAGCTTTGTAACAACCTGAGGGTTGCAGGTTCAATCCACGGTGGGGTCCATTCAACATTTCATCTTCTAAGTTGATAAAATGAGCAGCGACTTGTGTCAGTTAAAATTCTGTTCGTTCGTTCCACCTTCCGACCTATGCATTTAAGCATACTCAGGCAATGGAACAGAGGCTATACAGACATGTTTCCCCAATTTGACACACAAGGATAACAAGGGCACTATATAGGCAAGCTCCTCACTGGTTTCAATTACTTTAAGATACTGTATTTAATTGTAGTATCTTTATTCTATATTCCTTTTGAGGAGTGGTGCTAGCATTTGATACTGAACTTGCAGAAACATTGGGATGTTTTCCCAGGAAAGAAATGCTGTGTAGCACTCTCTGCCCAGACTGGGGTAGAGCCACTAGTACCTTTTAAAATTTAACTTTTATTTTCCACTTTAAAAAGAATGGGTGAACACAAACAAATTTAAAATATCTCTATCTCTGAATAGCTAGTATCAAATATTTCTGGTTGCTATTGAATTATTCAAGTAACCGGCTGTCTTTGATATTTTTATGTATAATTTTGTTAGATCAGTCGGTACTTTGTTATATTACTCAAATCAGGTTGCTCAAAACCTTGTAATGGGTGTCTGTTGTGTTTAGCTGCCTCTTATATTCTCCGAGGCTTGTATTAGCGTGAAGTTGGATGGGCTTAAGCCTGAGTGATGGCAGGGGTTATCAGGTTTTATTCACATTTATGTGTGGATCTTGGTAGTGGTTATATAATTTGAACTCTATTCTGCTTTATTATACAAGTGTATATATGCCAATATTTGGGTATCTCTTGTATGCAGAATTATTTTTATAAGTTCCACTCCTATTTTACATAAATTGTGCAAGCATATACACTAAATCTGTTTTTTTCTCTGTAAATAGAATAATCCCTTATTTCTATTACATGTATTTTTTGTGCACACTTGATTCAATAAAGACACCAATATGCCCGGATTTTGGCTAATAATTTTGTCTCTCAGACCTACTGTTCACAGTCTTTCTTTCTATATATATATCTCCTGTTTATTATCAATGGTGGGCTTATTGTATATCTATCTCTCAGTCTCCTTCCTTGTTAGGCACTCGGGGACTATTTTTATTTATAGTTTCAGCTTCCACCTGAGATTTCTCTCTCTCAAAAATGCTTTAATTCTTTATCTTGAGTATGTTCCCGGGTGGGCATACAGATTCTATGTCCATATAATCTAAATTGTTATGTTGTTTGTATATCACACCTATGGTACGGTACTGCAGTGTTACTTTAAGTGCACAGTGTTGCCACAGTCTGATTCTATATTTTTGCTCGAAATTCAGGCATTAATTATCTTTGTAGTAGAAACTTTATTATTTGTTTTTACTCTTATATCGCACATATTCTATAATTCTGAAGTGTAATTATAGTGTCACAATTATACACCACTTTAAATCTGTTTCTTTGTTGAGGACTCAGATTTTTATGATTATCGATATAGTTCACCTCTGAGTTCGGTTTTCACTCAATACTCATAATAGTAACTATTGCTTATATGTAACAGTGCCTATTAGTTATACTTTTGTGTGAATCTTCGGTACTCTGTCTTTATAAATTACTTATGATAATATTCCCTGACTGCCGCTCTACGCTGTTTTCACTACAGCTGAGTATGGCGGTTTATCGCTAATACAGAGTTTGGTTCGGTTAAGAATTTGTTAGCACCCGGTACCTCTACTTGATTGGGCCCCCTTTGTGACCCTGGTACAGTTATACTAGGATTGTGCGTTTAGATAAGGTTACCCCTGAATTCTATTTTGGTTCTTGTCAGGATTGCCCCTTACACGCTAACACACATTCACGCAATATTGGCTATATTTCCCATTACTTGTTTGATTATGCGCTATTAGAGATAGATTGGTTTAAAACACATATATCACACTTTAGTGGGACCCCATTGTCCCACTCAACCCCCCTGACGCGTTTCGCCAGTTACGGCTTTATCAAAGGTGGCGGGCCGCCGATTTTCAAAGCCTTTATTTATTTTCATTTGCGGAAGTTCCGCCTCTACCCTGTTTTCGTTTGTTAGTCTTGGCTGTCAATCTTGTATGTACAGCCTGTTAGGATCAAAGTATCTAATGTTGTCTTTCTTCTTAAGGTCGAATACTGATTTAATAACTTAAGGTGGACCTATTCCTTTACTCAATTCTCGGATATTCTTTTTATCTATCAATGCTCATTTTTTACTGCTAGTTTGATATATCATATGTGTATAGTTCGTTGTACTATTGTGTAGATGTTTTTTTCTTTTTCTTAACAGTTGGTTTGTGTTATTTTTGTCTTGTATTGATGTCATATCTTATTCAACGAGGAAATGTTATTATTGGACAATGTTGCGTTCTTGAGTTATTCTCTTATACCATATATTTTAGATGTCAAAATCCAATGTTTTAATTTCTAATAACCTGATTCCCAATAGCACAGCTATGCTAAATAACTATAGTATTATGGCATTGGTAATATTATTCGTTTGTATGGGATGGTACAATAATTTCCCATCTACATCTATATTTATTATTTTTCAATATCTGTTATTTACATGATTCCTCTTGGATTATATGATGTCTCCTGTCTTTTTTCTTTTTTCTGTCACATCTTATTCTTAAGTTACTTTGTGTGTACAATTGCCTAAGTGATTACTTCTATGGGATTTTTATATTTAATTGTGATTCTCGGTGAGAATGTTGTTTGTGTGCTCATTGTGAAGGCAACTCATATCCTTCATTGAGAATGTTGCCTGTGTGCTCCTTGTGAATGAAACTGACTCATATCTTTCCATGTCTTTTTTTAGTTCTTTTTTCTGTGCCTGTTGGTGACCTTGTGTTCATACTGAAAAGGAATATTACCTTTTTATTAAAGTTCATTTTTTATTTGTTGTTTTGCATTTTTATTTTTTATTTTTTATATTTTTTATTTTTTATTATTTTTTATATATTTTATTTTCCCTTCCGACTTGGTCTCACTGTGGTTTGTGTTGATGTGAGTTGTGTCTATTAGTTTTTGGCATATAGTGAAAGTGCCTTTGGTGTCGTTGTTTTTATCTTACATTCTTAGGTTATTCTTTTTTGATTATTAAGTACCTTACTTGGTGTTGTATATCTAAAGGTGCTCTCACAAACTGTGTGTGTGCCCCAACTTCAACCTTTAGTGTTGCTTTGGTGATAGTGCTCCATTGTGTCTTATGAAGTGATATATTGAAGAGCTATATGGTTGTATTCTAAGTGTGAATGATGATGTTCCAAACTTTTATATCTTCCCCCTATCCTATTACCCACTTCTCATGGGTTCTTAGAATTGTTTTTGTTTGTATGTATGTTGGGTTATTTGTGTTTTAATTTATTACTTGTTGTGTTTATATATACATCTCTATGCAGTTGTACAAGAACTATTGCTTCCATTTATCATAGGAATATAAAGAAGTTGTTGTTTTCATTTATTCCATTTGGGTGTACTGTATTTAATAGATATATCCACTTGCTCTCAGCTTTGAGTAGAGCTGTTTCTAGGTCTCCTCCCCTTACTCCTAGTTTAATATGTTCTATTCCCCAACATTGGAGACCTTTGGGGCTGGAGTTGGGGCCCCAAAGGTCTCCAATGTTGGGGAATAGAACATATTAAACTAGGAGTAAGGGGAGGAGACCTAGAAACAGCTCTACTCAAAGCTGAGAGCAAGTGGATATATCTATTAAATACAGTACACCCAAATGGAATAAATGAAAACAACAACTTCTTTATATTCCTATGATAAATGGAAGCAATAGTTCTTGTACAACTGCATAGAGATGTATATATAAACACAACAAGTAATAAATTAAAACACAAATAACCCAACATACATACTAGAGCTGCGCATCTTCACCTGTCTCACGATTCGATTCGATTACGATTATCATCGTAACGATTCGATACGATTCGATTCTACGATGCATCGCGATGCATCACGATTACTGCCCATGATTTTCATTAACAAATTCAAGCAGTCAGAATTCACTTTTTTATTTTATCTGCTTTAAAAAAAAGGGGATTGCTAAGGGGATGTTTCTAGGATATAAGGTATTATGGTCCTGGCATGTTAAATAATAATTCTGGACTTGCCTCTTTGTCAGGGAATAATGCACAGTTTATGAACCAAGGTGTATAAATGATTGACTTTTAGCAGAGCAGGTCCCAAATACATAACTAACATAGGATATGTGTGATATAGATTTTTTTTTTAAATAAAAATAATGGATTCAGATTTAAGGTAATAGATATGCTTTTAAAAGGCTATAGGTTTATATGTAACATATACATTTATTTATATACACATACAAAGCACAACTATAATACAATACAATACCCTGTCACATATTACACTTAGATCATAGATGGGCTGTTATTTTGCTCCCTAAGCTCATATGAGACAGTGAGACTAGTATTCTGGGTATTGGAGAGCTTTGAAAGGAATGCATGGTATGTGTGAGCAGTGCAGTGTCACCGTTAATGATTAGGGCTCTAAACTGACATAAAGGGTCACCTAATCATTCATGTAGGCACTCTAAACATGTTTATTACGGCTCTGTGATGATCTGCAGCTGGGAAGGAATGCTATGTCATTTCCTCTTACCGGAACCTTTATTAACAACTGCACCAACCACTTACTGAACGGCTTCAATAAGTTGTCCTAGAGGTAAAGGTGCTGGCCGGGTGAATGTGATTAATTAAGCCCTCCTGCTGTGTCGCCTGCTTCAAGACTAGGAGAGATCTGACAGGGCAGAAGCAGTCTGACCAACTGACAGCAGCCTCGTGTAACACAGTGACTATTTCCTTGTATTATCGCTTCCCTGTTTACTCACTGTTGCGGTCTCTGCTGCATGTTTCCTCTTTGTCAGACCCCTAGCCCAGCACCAAACGAGCATTTGAGTGTTGCTATTAGATACTTTTGTAAAACTTGACTTTTTCTATATCTAATAGCAACACTCAAATGCTCGTTTGGTGCTGGGCTAGGGGTCTGACAAAGAGGAAACATGCAGCAGAGACCGCAACAGTGAGTAAACAGGGAAGCGATAATACAAGGAAATATTCACAGGAGGCTGCTGTCCGCTTGTCAGACAACTGCACTGATCGTGCTGATGTTCCAAAAACATAAAATCAATCAATATTTATTCTGTCTGCCATTACTTTAGCCCTCACATCAGTCAGTGGGAGAGGCGGGGTCACGTGACATTGTGCGATGACGTCACTGACCCTGAATCGATTCTGACCTTGCACCGCATCGATGCAGCATCGTTAATGGCTGCATCGCGATGCATCGCAGTGGCGATTATTTTTGACACCCCTAATACATACAAACAAAAACAATTCTAAGAACCCATGAGAAGTGGGTAATAGGATAGGGGGAAGATATAAAAGTTTGGAACATCATCATTCACACTTAGAATACAACCATATAGCTCTTCAATATATCACTTCATAAGACACAATGGAGCACTATCACCAAAGCAACACTAAAGGTTGAAGTTGGGGCACACACACAGTTTGTGAGAGCACCTTTAGATATACAACACCAAGTAAGGTACTTAATAATCAAAAAAGAATAACCTAAGAATGTAAGATAAAAACAACGACACCAAAGGCACTTTCACTATATGCCAAAAACTAATAGACACAACTCACATCAACACAAACCACAGTGAGACCAAGTCGGAAGGGAAAATAAAATATATAAAAAATAATAAAAAATAAAAAATATAAAAAATAAAAATGCAAAACAACAAATAAAAAATGAACTTTAATAAAAAGGTAATATTCCTTTTCAGTATGAACACAAGGTCACCAACAGGCACAGAAAAAAGAACTAAAAAAAGACATGGAAAGATATGAGTCAGTTTCATTCACAAGGAGCACACAGGCAACATTCTCAATGAAGGATATGAGTTGCCTTCACAATGAGCACACAAACAACATTCTCACCGAGAATCACAATTAAATATAAAAATCCCATAGAAGTAATCACTTAGGCAATTGTACACACAAAGTAACTTAAGAATAAGATGTGACAGAAAAAAGAAAAAAGACAGGAGACATCATATAATCCAAGAGGAATCATGTAAATAACAGATATTGAAAAATAATAAATATAGATGTAGATGGGAAATTATTGTACCATCCCATACAAACGAATAATATTACCAATGCCATAATACTATAGTTATTTAGCATAGCTGTGCTATTGGGAATCAGGTTATTAGAAATTAAAACATTGGATTTTGACATCTAAAATATATGGTATAAGAGAATAACTCAAGAACGCAACATTGTCCAATAATAACATTTCCTCGTTGAATAAGATATGACATCAATACAAGACAAAAATAACACAAACCAACTGTTAAGAAAAAGAAAAAAACATCTACACAATAGTACAACGAACTATACACATATGATATATCAAACTAGCAGTAAAAAATGAGCATTGATAGATAAAAAGAATATCCGAGAATTGAGTAAAGGAATAGGTCCACCTTAAGTTATTAAATCAGTATTCGACCTTAAGAAGAAAGACAACATTAGATACTTTGATCCTAACAGGCTGTACATACAAGATTGACAGCCAAGACTAACAAACGAAAACAGGGTAGAGGCGGAACTTCCGCAAATGAAAACAAATAAAGGCTTTGAAAATCGGCGGCCCGCCACCTTTGATAAAGCCGTAACTGGCGAAATGCGTCAGGGGGGTTGAGTGGGACAATGGGGTCCCACTAAAGTGTGATATATGTGTTTTAAACCAATCTATCTCTAATAGCGCATAATCAAACAAGTAATGGGAAATATAGCCAATATTGCGTGAATGTGTGTTAGCGTGTAAGGGGCAATCCTGACAAGAACCAAAATAGAATTCAGGGGTAACCTTATCTAAACGCACAATCCTAGTATAACTGTACCAGGGTCACAAAGGGGGCCCAATCAAGTAGAGGTACCGGGTGCTAACAAATTCTTAACCGAACCAAACTTTGTATTAGCGATAAACCGCCATACTCAGCTGTAGTGAAAACAGCGTAGAGCGGCAGTCAGGGAATATTATCATAAGTAATTTATAAAGACAGAGTACCGAAGATTCACACAAAAGTATAACTAATAGGCACTGTTACATATAAGCAATAGTTACTATTATGAGTATTGAGTGAAAACCGAACTCAGAGGTGAACTATATCGATAATCATAAAAATCTGAGTCCTCAACAAAGAAACAGATTTAAAGTGGTGTATAATTGTGACACTATAATTACACTTCAGAATTATAGAATATGTGCAATATAAGAGTAAAAACAAATAATAAAGTTTCTACTACAAAGATAATTAATGCCTGAATTTCAAGCAAAAATATAGAATCAGACTGTGGCAACACTGTGCACTTAAAGTAACACTGCAGTACCGTACCATAGGTGTGATATACAAACAACATAACAATTTAGATTATATGGACATAGAATATGTATGCCCACCCGGGAACATACTCAAGATAAAGAATTAAAGCATTTTTGAGAGAGAGAAATCTCAGGTGGAAGCTGAAACTATAAATAAAAATAGTCCCCGAGTGCCTAACAAGGAAGGAGACTGAGAGATAGATATACAATAAGCCCACCATTGATAATAAACAGGAGATATATATAGAAAGAAAGACTGTGAACAGTAGGTCTGAGACAAAATTATTAGCCAAAATCCGGGCATATTGGTGTCTTTATTGAATCAAGTGTGCACAAAAAATACATGTAATAGAAATAAGGGATTATTCTATTTACAAAGAAAAAAACAGATTTAGTGTATATGCTTGCACAATTTATGTAAAATAGGAGTGGAACTTATAAAAATAATTCTGCATACAAGAGATACCCAAATATTGGCATATATACACTTGTATAATAAAGCAGAATAGAGTTCAAATTATATAACCACTACCAAGATCCACACATAAATGTGAATAAAACCTGATAACCCCTGCCATCACTCAGGCTTAAGCCCATCCAACTTCACGCTAATACAAGCCTCGGAGAATATAAGAGGCAGCTAAACACAACAGACACCCATTACAAGGTTTTGAGCAACCTGATTTGAGTAATATAACAAAGTACCGACTGATCTAACAAAATTATACATAAAAATATCAAAGACAGCCGGTTACTTGAATAATTCAATAGCAACCAGAAATATTTGATACTAGCTATTCAGAGATAGAGATATTTTAATTTGTTTGTGTTCACCCATTCTTTTTAAAGTGGAAAATAAAAGTTAAATTTTAAAAGGTACTAGTGGCTCTACCCCAGTCTGGGCAGAGAGTGCTACACAGCATTTCTTTCCTGGGAAAACATCCCAATTTTTCTGCATGTTTCCCCAATTGACTCTGGATCAGGAGACAAGGGACTTCTTCTATGGTGGTTGTCTCTGGATCACTTATTCCAGGGAACATGATTTAGCAGAGTGTGGACTCAGCAGAGTTGGTTCTTTTTATAATCTTCCTGGAACTGAGAGCGACCTTCAAGGCTCTTCTGGTCTGGCCTCAGTTGGCTTCAGCCTAGTTTCATCAGTTTTCAGGCGGACAACATCGCAATGGTCTTACATCAATCATCAGGGAGGAACGAGGAGTTCTTTAACGATAGCTGAGGTAGTCAAGATTATCCAGTGGGCGGAGGCTCATTCTTGCTATAGGTCAGCGATTCATATCCCAGAGGTGAACACTTGGGAAGCAGATTTTCTGAGTTGACATATTTTTCATCTGGGAGAGTGGGAATTCGATCCGGAGTATTATCCAATCTCATTTTCAAATAGGGTCGGTCGGAGTTGGATCTCATGGCATCTTGTCAGAATGCCAGGCTTCTGGGATACGGGTCCAGGTCCAGGGCCCCCAGTCCGAACTGATAGCTGCCTTGGCAGTTCTTTGGTTCTTCAGCCTAGAGTATCTATTTCCCCCATTTGCACTTCTTTCCCGGGTGATTGTTCAAATCAAATAGGAGAAGGCATCAGTGATCCTCCTCGCTTCTGCGTGACCTCGCAGGATTTGGTATACCGATCTGGTGGACAGGTCATTTCTGCCACCTTGGACACTTCCGTTGAGGAAGGATCTTATTAATCAGGTTCTTCTCTTCCACCCAAATCTAGTTTCTCTGAAGATGACTGCTTGGAGATTGGACGCTTGATGCTATACAAGCGAGTTTTCTCTGATTCGGTCATAGATACCATATTTCAGGCATGTAAGCCTGTATCTAGAATGATTTACCATAAGATAGGGCGTTAGTATTCCCAGGATTTTGTATTTTCTCCAAGAAGGATTGGAGAAGGGTTTCTCAGCGAGTTCCCTAAAAGGTCAGATCTCTGTTTTATCTATTCTGTTACACAAGCGTTTGGCAGATGTCCCAGATGTTCAATCCTTTTGTCAGGCTCTGATTAGAGTCTGGTCTGTGTTTCAACCAATTGCTCCTCAATGGAGTTTGAATTTAAAGCTAAAAGTTATTTAGGGGTTCCATTGAACCTATGCATTCCATAGATGTTAAGTTGTTATCTTGGAAAGTTTTATTTCTTCTGCTCGATGAGTGTCTGAGCTTTCGGCATTACAATATGATTCGCCTTCCCTTATTTTTCATTCGAATAAGGTGGTGTTATGTACTAAACTTGGTTTCTTCCTAAAGTTGTTTCAGACAAGAACATTAATCAGGAGATTGTTGTTCCTCCTTGTGCCCTAATCCTTCTTCTCAGAAGGAACGCCTGCTACTCAATTTGGACGTAGTCCGTGTTTTAAAGTTTTACTTACAGACGACCAAGGACTTTCGGCATTCGTCTTCTTTGTCATTTTTTTGTGGAAACGTGAGGGTCAGAAAGCTACGGCTACCTCTCTTTCTTTTTGGCTGAAGAGTATAATCCGTTTTGCATATGAGACTGCTGGACAGCAGCCTCCTGAAAAAATTACGACTCATTCCACTAGGGCTGTTGCTTCTTCATGGGCATTCAAAAATTATGCTTCTGTTGAACAGATTTGCAAGGCTGCAACTTGGTCCTTTCTTCATACTTTTTCTAAATTTTACAAATTTGATACTTTTGCCTCGGCTGAGGCTGTTTTTGGGAGAAAGGTTCTTCAAGCAGTGGTGCCTTCAGTTTAGGTTTCCTGTCTTGTCCCTCCCTTTTCATCCGTGTACTTTAGCTTTGGTATTGTATCCCACAAGTAAGGATGAAATCCGTGGACTCATCGTGTCTTTAAAAAGAAAAGAAAATTTATGCTTACCTGATAAATTTGTTTCTTTTTAGACACAATGAGTCCACGGCCCGCCCTGTTCTATGAGACAGGTTATTATTTTTTTGTTACAACTATAGACACCTCTGCACCTTGGCTTTTCCTTTCTCTTCCTAACTTCGGTCGAATGACTGGAGTGGAAGGAAAGGGAGGAGCTATATATACAGCTCTGCTGTGGTGCTCTTTGCCTCCTCCTGCTGACCAGGAGGCGTAATCCCACAAGTAAGGATGAAATCCGTGGACTCATCGTGTCTTAAAAGAAACAAATTTATCAGGTAAGCATAAATTTTCTTTTTCATAGCAGGGGAAGTCCTGTCGTACGTACCACATGACCGGGTGCAGTCTTTTTATTTTCCTACGATCCTGCTGCGGACATTACTCCTAAGCAGAGCATTTTCACTGTTAGCTGTCTGGGTCTAGGAGGTGGTGAATGCCCCAGCCATTGGGATTATAAAGGTGCCATTTTTTTAATAAAAGTGTTCTTTTTTTTGTCTGTACTTCTGAGGATATATCTTAGCCATGGAGGACTCTGATACTACATTAGAAGGTTCTGCTCCTTCTGTACTAATTAATAATTCCTGTTTATATTGTGAGGAGTCTGTGGTTTGCCCGCCTGCTCAATTTTGTTCCATTTGCCTAAGCACTGTTCTAAAGTCTAAGAAGGGAGACAAGCTTGCTAATACTCATAGCGTTATTAGCCTCTCTGAGCCGTCTACCTTTCAGGAATCTGTGTCCCGAGAGATTACTACCCTTTCTACACTACCGGCTCCACATGCAGTTCCCCGTGGCTCAACTAATCCTCCATCTGGAGGGGGCTTTTCTTTCATTAAAATTGTAAGAATTCATGAGCTAGTGACATATGGGATATACATTCCTACCAGGAGGGGTAAAGTTTCCCAAACCTCAAAATGCCTATAAATACACCTCCCACCACACACATACTTCAGTTTTGACAAACTTTGCCTCCTATGGAGGTGGTGAAGTAAGTTTGTGCTTGATTTCTATGAATTCTTCTATGATAAGCGCTTCTAAGCAATTCCTCTCAGAGTACAGTGTTTATCAGAGGGATGTGAAGGAAGTATTGCCTGTTGATTTTTATGGTTTCACTCATAGGAAATCTTTTCAAGGGTTCTCTGTTATCGGTCGTAGGGATTCATTTCCTACCTCCCTTTTCAGATCGACGATATACTCTTATACCATTAACTCTGCTGATAGTTTTCAGTACTGGTTTGGCTGTCTGCTATATGTGGATGGGTGTCTTCGGTAAGTATGTATCATTATTTAAAACACTCTCAACTATGTCTGGCACTTTATGTATTAATATAAAGTTTTAAATATATGTATTTACTTATATTTGCCATGAGTCTGGTCTATGTGTATTTCCCTTTGCAGTCTAGCAGTTTCAGTATAAGAATCATGTTTGAGGAAGTAATTTGTTAAAAATATTTTCTTACCTGGGGTTTAGTCTTTTTTTTTCAATTTGACTTGTTTTTCCTTAAATTTCGCAGGCAAATCTAGGCTCACAAGAGCGCAAAATGCTGTTATTTATTGCGTCATTCTTGGCGCAAAAACTTTTTTGGTGCAAAATTTGCGTCTATAGTGTCGCAAGTTTTGTCATTTCCTGCATCTTTATTGACGTTAAGTTGTTTGGTGCGAAGTTGCGCTTTTTATGACGCAAGTTGCGTCATTTCTGGATGTTGATTGGCGCCAAAAAAATTCAGTTTGCGTTGTGCATCATACTTGGCGCCAAATATGTTTTTGGTTATATTACCCCACTTCCTTTATGCTCCCTGCTTTCTTTATATTTTAGAGGGCTATGCTGTTTGCTTTTCTGCTTATTTAGCATATGCATTTTTACCCATTCCTGAAACTGCTATATGAGGAAATTTTGTTTAAATGTTATTTTTTCTTTTACATTTCGCATGATATCTCAGTCTAATCCTGCCTCAGAAGCAACTGTAGGAACCATGCTGCCTGAACACAGTTCTACCAAAGCTAAGTGTATCTGTTGTAAGCAAGCTGAGATTATATCTCCGGCTATATTATGTAACAGTTGTCATGATAAGCTTTTACATGCCGGACAGATAGCTCAGCATGCTAAGGCACTGTGGCTGAGCTCTGTAGCAACCCAAGGGTTGCAGGTTCGATCCCCGGCGAGGTCCACTCAGCCTTTCATCCTTCCGAGGTTGATAAAATGAGCAGCACCTTGAGACCCTTATGGGTGATTAGCCGCGCTTTACAAGTACCCCATACATACATACATGCTGATAATGTTTCTATTAGTACTAGTACAGCACCTGTTGTTCCCTTAACATCTAATGTACATGATATCCCTGTTGATATGAAAAATTATATTGCTGATGCAATCCAGAAGGCCATGTATGCTATTCCACCTTCTAATAAGCATAATAGGTCTTTTAAAACTTCTCATAAAACTAATGAAATTTGTGATGACCAACAACATACTGAAATATCCTCTGAAGAGGATCTCTCTGGTTCAGAAGATCCTACTTCAGACGTTGAAATTGATCAATCTTCTTATCTTTTTAAGATTGAATATATTCGGTCTTTATTGAAAGAAGTATTGGTTACTTTGGGTATTGAGGAGTTTGATCCTCTTGATAACAAAACCAGTAAAGGTTTAAATTCTGTTTTTAAACCTCCTGTGATTACTCCTGAGGTTTTTCCTGTTCCAGATGCGGTTTCTGATGTGATTGCTAAGGAATGGTCTAAGCCTGGTGCTCCTTTTAATCCTTTTCTAGGTTTAAGAAGTTATATCTTTTACCAGTGGCTAATTTGGAGTTTTGGGAAAAAGTCCCTAAGGTTGATGGGGCTATTTCTACTCTTGCCAAACATACTACTATTCCTATGAAAGATAGTACTTCTTTTAAGGATCCTTTAGATAGGAAGATTGAATCTTATCTAAGGAAAGCTTATTTACATTCTGGTTATATTCTCAGGCCTGCTATTTCTATGGCTGATGTTGCGGCTGCATCAACTTTTTGGTTGTATAGCTTAGCACATCAGGAAACAGATTCTGATTTGTCTAGCATTATTCGTTTGCTTAAACATGCTAATCATTTTATCTGTGATTGATGTTAAATCTATGACTTTAGCTATTCTAGCTAGAAGAGCTTTATGGCTTAAATCATGGAATGCTGACATGATATCTAAATCTAGATTACTATCTCTATCTTTCCAAAGTAATAATTTATTTGGTTCTCAGTTGGAGTCTATTATTTCCACTATCACGGGGGGAAGGTATTTTTTTTTGCCCCAAGATAAAAAGTCTAAGGGTAAATCTAAAGCTTCTAATCGGTTTTGTTCCTTTCGTCAGAATAGAGAACAGAAAACCACTCCTTCCCCTAAGGACTCTGGTTACAATTGAAAGCCATCTTCAAGTTGGAATAAATCCAAGCCTTCTAAGAAACCAAAGCCAGCCCCCAAGACTGCATGAAGGTGCGGTCCTCAATCCAGTTCAACTGGTGGGGGGGTAGATTGAAATGATTTCAAAACATTTGGACAGATTCTGTTCAGAATCAGTGGATTCAGAGCATTATCTCTCAAGGGTATCGAATAGGTTTCAGAATAAGACCTCCTGTGAGAAGTTTCTTTCTCTCTCATGTTCCAACAAATCCTGTGAAAGCTTAGGCTTTTCTGAAGTGTGTTTCAGATCTGTAGCTTTCAGGGGTGATTATATCAGTTTTTATTCAAATCTATTCATTGTCCCAAAGAAAGTAAATTCATTCAGACCAGTTCTGGATCTGAAGCTTTTGAATCGTTTTGTAAGGGTCCCAACTTTCAAGATGGTGACTATAAGGACTATTCTGTCTTTTGTTTAGCAAGGTCATTACATGTCCACAGTAGACTTACAGGATGCTTATCTTCACATTCCGATTCATCCAGATCACTATCGGTTTCTGAGATTCTCTTTTCTAGACAAGTATTACCAATTTGTCGCTCTTCCATTTGGCCTAGCGACAGCTCCAAGAATCTTTTCGAAGGTTCTCGGTGCCCTTCTATCTGTAATCAGAGAGCAGGGTATTGCGGTGTTTCCTTATTTGGACGTTATCTTGGTACTGGCTCAATATTTTCATTTATCAGAATCTCACACGAATCAACTGGTGTTGTTTCTTCAAAGACATGGTTGGAGGCTCAATTTACCAAAGAGTTTCTTGATTCCTCAGACAAGGGTCACCATTTTAGGTTTCCAGATAGGTTCAGTGTCCATGACTCTGTCTTTAACAGACAAGAGACGAATGAAGTTGGTTTCAGCCTGTCGAAACCTTTAGTCTCGATCATTCCATTCAGTGGCTATGTGCATGGAAGTTTTAGGTATCATGACTGCAGCATCGGATGCGATCCCCTTTGCTCGTTTTCATATGAGACCTCTGCAGCTTTGCATGCTGAATCAATGGTGCAGGGATTATACTCGGATATCACAATTGATATTTTTAAATCCCAGCATTCTACTCTCTCTGACTTGGTGGTTAGACCTTCATTGTATTATTCAAGGGGCCTCTTTTGTTAGTACTTCCTGGACTGTAGTCTCAACAGATGCAAGTATTTCAGGTTGGGGAGCTGTCTGGGGGTCTCTGACAGCACAAGGGGTTTGGAATCCTCTAGAGGCGAGGTTACCAATCAATATCTTAGAACTTAGAGCTATTTTCAGGGCTCTTCAGGCTTGGCCTCTATTAAAGAGAGAACTTTTCATTTGCTTTCAGACAGACAATATCACAACTGTGGCATATGTCAATCATCAGGGAGGGACTCACAGTCCTTTAGCAATGAAAGACGTATCACGGATACTTTCTTGGGCGGAATTCAACTCTTGTCTAATTTCTGCGATTCATATCCCAGATGTAGACAATTGGGAATCGGATTATCTTAGCTGTCAGATTTTGCATCTGGGGGAGTGGTCTCTCCATCCAGATGTGTTTTCTCCAACATAGGTGTGTCCGGTCCACGGCGTCATCCTTACTTGCGGGATATTCTCTTCCCCAACAGGAAATGGCAAAGAGCCCAGCAAAGCTGGTCACATGATCCCTCCTAGGCTCCGCCTACCCCAGTCATTCTCTTTGCCGTTGTACAGGCAACATCTCCACGGAGATGGCTTAGAGTTTTTTAGTGTTTAACTGTAGTTTTTCATTATTCAATCAAGAGTTTGTTATTTTCAAATAGTGCTGGTACGTACTATTTACTCAGAAACAGAAAAGAGATGAAGAATTCTGTTTGTATGAGGAAAATGATTTTAGCAACCGTAACTAAAATCCATGGCTGTTCCACACAGGACTGTTGAGAGCAATTAACTTCAGTTGGGGGAACAGTTTGCAGTCTCTTGCTGCTTGAGGTATGACACATTCTAACAAGACGATGTAATGCTGGAAGCTGTCATTTTCCCTATGGGATCCGGTAAGCCATGTTTATTACGATTGTAAATAAGGGCTTCACAAGGGCTTATTTAAACTGTAGACTTTTTTTGGGCTAAATCGATTGATATTAACACTTATTTAGCCTTGAGGAATCATTTATTCTGGGTATTTTGATTTAATAATATCGGCAGGCACTGTTTTAGACACCTTATTCTTTAGGGGCTTTCCCAAAGCATAGGCAGAGTCTCATTTTCGCGCCGGTGTTGCGCACTTGTTTTTGAGAGGCATGGCATGCAGTCGCATGTGAGAGGAGCTCTGATACTCATAAAAGACTTCTGAAGGCGTCATTTGGTATCGTATTCCCCTTTGGGTTTGGTTGGGTCTCAGCAAAGCAGATACCAGGGACTGTAAAGGGGTTTAAAGCTTAAAACGGCTCCGGTTCCGTTATTTTAAGGGTTAAAGCTTCCAAAATTGGTGTGCAATATTTTCAAGGCTTTAAGACGCTGTGGTGAAAATGTGGTGAATTTTGAACAATTCCTTCATGTTTTTTCGCAATTGCAGTAATAAAGTGTGTTCAGTTTAAAATTTAAAGTGACAGTAACGGTTTTATTTTAAAACGTTTTTTGTACTTTCTGATCAAGTTTATGCCTGTTTAACATGTCTGAACTACCAGATAGACTGTGTTCTGAATGTGGGGAAGCCAGAATTCCTATTCATTTAAATAAATGTGATTTATGTGATAATGACAATGATGCCCAAGATGATTCCTCAAGTGAGGGGAGTAAGCATGGTACTGCATCATTCCCTCCTTCGTCTACACGAGTCTTGCCCACTCAGGAGGCCCCTAGTACATCTAGCGCGCCAATACTCCTTACTATGCAACAATTAACGGCTGTAATGGATAATTCTGTCAAAAACATTTTAGCCAAAATGAACCCTTGTCAGCGTAAGCGTGGATGCTCTGTTTTAGTTACTGAAGAGCATGACGACGCTGATATTAATATCTCTGAAGGGCCCCTAACCCAATTTGAGGGGGCCAGGGAGGTTTTGTCTGAGGGAGAAATTACTGATTTAGGGAACATTTCTCAGCAGGCTGAATCTGATGTGATTACATTTAAATTTAAATTGGAACATCTCCGCATTTTGCTTAAGGAGGTATTATCCACTCTGGATGATTGTGAAAATTTAGTCATCCCAGAGAAACTATGTAAAATGGACAAGTTCCTAGAGGTGCCGGGGCTCCCAGAAGCTTTTCCTATACCCAAGCGGGTGGCGGACATTGTTAATAAAGAATGGGAAAGGCCCGGTATTCCTTTCGTCCCTCCCCCCATATTTAAAAAATTGTTTCCTATGGTCGACCCCAGAAAGGACTTATGGCAGTCAGTCCCCAAGGTCGAGGGAGCGGTTTCTACTTTAAACAAACGCACCACTATTCCCATAGAGGATAGTTGTGCTTTCAAAGATCCTATGGATAAAAAATTAGAAGGTTTGCTTAAAAAGATGTTTGTTCAGCAGGGTTACCTTCTACAACCCATTTCATGCATTGTCCCTGTCACTACAGCCGCATATTTCTGGTTTGATGAACTGTTTAAGGTGCTCGATAGTGACTCTCCTCCTTATGAGGAGATTATGGACAGAATCAATGCTCTCAAATTGGCTAATTCTTTCACTCTAGACGCCTCTTTGCAATTGGCTAAGTTAGCGGCTAAGAACTCTGGGTTTGCTATTGTGGCGCGCAGAGCGCTTTGGTTGAAATCTTGGTCGGCTGATGCGTCTTCCAAGAACAAGCTACTAAACATTCCTTTCAAGGGGAAAACGCTGTTTGGTCCTGACTTGAAAGAGATTATCTCTGATATCACTGGGGGTAAGGGCCACGCCCTTCCTCAGGATCGGCCCTTCAAGGCAAAAAATAGACCTAATTTTCGTCCCTTTCGTAAAAACGGACCAGCCCAAGGTGCTACGTCCTCTAAGCAAGAGGGTAATACTTCTCAGGCCAAGCCAGCTTGGAGACCAATGCAAGGCTGGAACAAGGGAAAGCAGGCCAAGAAACCTGCCACTGCTACCAAGACAGCATGAAATATTGGCCCCCGATCCGGGACCGGATCTGGTGGGGGGCAGACTCTCTCTCTTCGCTCAGGCTTGGGCAAGAGATGTTCTGGATCCTTGGGCGCTAGAAATAGTCTCCCAGGGTTATCTTCTGGAATTCAAGGGACTTCCCCCAAGGGGGAGGTTCCACAAGTCGCAGTTGTCTTCAGACCACATAAAAAGACAGGCGTTCTTACATTGTGTAGAAGACCTGTTAAAAATGGGAGTGATTCATCCTGTTCCATTAAGAGAACAAGGGATAGGGTTCTACTCCAATCTGTTCATAGTTCCCAAAAAAGAGGGAACGTTCAGACCAATCCTAGATCTCAAGATCTTAAACAAATTTCTCAAGGTCCCATCGTTCAAGATGGAAACCATTCGAACTATCCTTCCTTCCATCCAGGAAGGTCAATTTATGACCACGGTGGATTTAAAGGATGCGTATCTACATATTCCTATCCACAAGGAACATCATCGGTTCCTAAGGTTTGCATTCCTGGACAAACATTACCAGTTCGTGGCGCTTCCTTTCGGATTAGCCACTGCTCCAAGGATTTTCACAAAGGTACTAGGGTCCCTTCTAGCGGTGCTAAGACCAAGGGGCATTGCTGTAGTACCTTACCTGGACGACATTCTGATTCAAGCGTCGTCCCTTCCTCAAGCAAAGGCTCACACGGACATTGTCCTGGCCTTTCTCAGATCTCACGGCTGGAAAGTGAACGTGGAAAAGAGTTCTCTATCCCCGTCAACAAGGGTTCCCTTCTTGGGAACAATTATAGACTCCTTAGAAATGAGGATCTTTCTAACAGAGGCCAGAAAAACAAAGCTTCTGGACTCTTGTCGGATACTTCATTCCGTTCCTCTTCCTTCCATAGCTCAGTGCATGGAAGTGATCGGGTTGATGGTGGCGGCGATGGACATAGTTCCTTTTGCGCGCATTCATCTAAGACCATTACAACTGTGCATGCTCAGTCAGTGGAATGGGGACTATACAGACTTGTCTCCGAAGATACAAGTAAATCAGAGGACCAGAGACTCACTCCGTTGGTGGCTGTCCCTGGACAATCTGTCTCAAGGGATGATGTTCCACAGACCAGAGTGGGTCATTGTCACGACCGACGCCAGTCTGATAGGCTGGGGCGCGGTCTGGGGATCCCTGAAAGCTCAGGGTCTTTGGTCTCGGGAAGAATCTCTTCTACCGATAAATATTCTGGAACTGAGAGCGATATTCAATGCGCTCCAGGCCTGGCCCCAGCTTGCGAGGACCAGGTTCATACGGTTTCAATCAGACAACATGACGACTGTTGCGTACATCAACCATCAGGGGGGAACAAGGAGTTCCCTAGCGATGGAAGAAGTAACCAAAATTATTCTTTGGGCGGAGTCTCACTCCTGCCACCTGTCTGCTATCCACATCCCAGGAGTGGAAAATTGGGAAGCGGATTTTCTGAGTCGTCAGACATTGCATCCGGGGGAGTGGGAACTCCATCCGGAAATCTTTGCCCGAGTCACTCACCTGTGGGGCATTCCAGACATGGATCTGATGGCCTCTCGTCAGAACTTCAAAGTTCCTTGCTACGGGGCCAGATCCAGGGATCCCAAGGCGGCTCTAGTGGATGCACTAGTAGCACCTTGGACCTTCAAACTAGCTTATGTGTTCCCGCCATTTCCTCTCATCCCCAGGCTGATAGCCAGGATCAAGCAGGAGAGGGCGTCGGTGATCTTGATAGCTCCTGCGTGGCCACGCAGGACTTGGTATGCAGATCTGGTGAATATGTCATCGGCTCCACCTTGGAAGCTACCTTTGAGACGAGACCTTCTTGTTCAGGGTCCGTTCGAACATCCGAATCTAGTTTCACTCCAGCTGACTGCTTGGAGATTGAACGCTTGATTTTATCGAAGCGAGGATTCTCAGATTCTGTGATCGATACTCTTGTTCAGGCCAGAAAGCCTGTGACTAGAAAGATTTACCACAAAATTTGGAAAAAATATATCTGTTGGTGTGAATCTAAAGGATTCCCTTGGGACAAGGTTAAGATTCCTAGGATTCTATCCTTCCTTCAAGAAGGATTGGAAAAAGGATTATCTGCAAGTTCCCTGAAGGGACAGATTTCTGCCTTGTCGGTATTACTTCACAAAAAGCTGGCAGCTGTGCCAGATGTTCAAGCCTTTGTTCAGGCTCTGGTTAGAATCAAGCCTGTTTACAAACCTTTGACTCCTCCTTGGAGTCTCAATTTAGTTCTTTCAGTTCTTCAGGGGGTTCCGTTTGAACCCTTACATTCCGTTGATATTAAGTTATTATCTTGGAAAGTTTTGTTTTTAGTTGCGATTTCTTCTGCTAGAAGAGTCTCAGAATTATCTGCTCTGCAGTGTTCTCCTCCTTATCTGGTGTTCCATGCAGATAAGGTGGTTTTACGTACTAAACCTGGTTTTCTTCCAAAAGTTGTTTCTAACAAAAACATTAACCAGGAGATTATCGTACCTTCTCTGTGTCCAAAACCAGTTTCAAAGAAGGAACGTTTGTTGCACAATTTGGATGTTGTTCGCGCTCTAAAATTCTATTTAGATGCTACAAAGGATTTTAGACAAACATCTTCCTTGTTTGTTGTTTATTCAGGTAAAAGGAGAGGTCAAAAAGCAACTTCTACCTCTCTCTCTTTTTGGATTAAAAGCATCATCAGATTGGCTTACGAGACTGCCGGACGGCAGCCTCCCGAAAGAATCACAGCTCATTCCACTAGGGCTGTGGCTTCCACATGGGCCTTCAAGAACGAGGCTTCTGTTGATCAGATATGTAGGGCAGCGACTTGGTTTTCACTGCACACTTTTACCAAATTTTACAAGTTTGATACTTTTGCTTCTTCTGAGGCTATTTTTGGGAGAAAGGTTTTGCAAGCCGTGGTGCCTTCCATTTAGGTGACCTGATTTGCTCCCTCCCTTCATCCGTGTCCTAAAGCTTTGGTATTGGTTCCCACAAGTAAGGATGACGCCGTGGACCGGACACACCTATGTTGGAGAAAACAGAATTTATGTTTACCTGATAAATTTCTTTCTCCAACGGTGTGTCCGGTCCACGGCCCGCCCTGGTTTTTTTAATCAGGTCTGATATTTTATTTTCTTTAACTACAGTCACCACGGTACCATATGGTTTCTCCTATGCAAATATTCCTCCTTAACGTCGGTCGAATGACTGGGGTAGGCGGAGCCTAGGAGGGATCATGTGACCAGCTTTGCTGGGCTCTTTGCCATTTCCTGTTGGGGAAGAGAATATCCCGCAAGTAAGGATGACGCCGTGGACCGGACACACCGTTGGAGAAAGAAATTTATCAGGTAAACATAAATTCTGTTTTTTCAGATTGTACAGATGTGGGGTTTGCCAGAAATAGATCTGATGGCTTCCCATCTAAACAGGAAACGTCCCAGATACCTTTCCAGGTCCAGGGATCCTCAGGCGGAGATGGTGGATGCCTTGGTCTTACCAACTTGCTTATATTTTTCCGCCTCTAGTTCTTCTTCCAAGGGTGATCTCCAAGATCATAATGTTACAATTGCATGTGTTTCTGGTAGCACCAGCATGGCCTCACAGGTTTTGGTATGCGGATCTTGTCCGGATGTCCAGTTGCCAACCTTGGTCACTTCCTTTACGGCCAGACCTAAATTGAACGTTTAGCGCTTAGTCATAGAGGTTTCTTTGACTCAGTGATCAATACTTTGTTGCAGGCTCGTAAGTCTGTTTCAAGGAAGTTTTATCATCGGGTTTGGAAAACCTATATTTCATGGTGGTCTTCTCATAAATTCTCTTGGCATTCTTTTAGAATTCCTAGAATTTTACAGTTTCTTCAGGACGGTTTGGATAAAGGTTTGTCTGCCAGTACTTTGAAGGGACAAATCTCCTCCTTTTGAGCCTATGCATTCTTTGGATATTAAACTACTTTCTTGGAAAGTATTGTTCGTTTTTGCTATCTCTTCGGCTAGAAGAGTTTCTGAATTGTCTGCTCTCTCTTGTGAGTCTCCTTTTCTGATTTTCCATCAGGATAAAGCTGTAGCAGTCTTTGGTAGAAAAGTTCTTCAGGCAGCTGTCTGTTTGATTCTTCTGTTTATAAGAAGAACTTATTTTTTGGGTTTAATTTCTCAGCGGAAATAGCTGTTTTTATTTTATCCCTCCCTCTCTAGTGACTCTTCTGTGGACTTCCACATCTTGGGTATTTTATCCCATACATCACTAGCTCATGGACTCTTGCCATTTACATGAAAGAAAGCATAATTTATGTAAGAACTTACCTGATAAATTCATTTCTTTCATAATGGCAAGAGTCCATGAGGCCCACCCTGTTTTTGGTGGTTATATTTTTTGTATAAAAGCACAATATTATTTTACAGTTCCTCTTTTTTTGTATGCTTTTTTTTAATCCTTTTTACACTTCACTACTTGGCTATACGTTAAACTGAAGTATGTGTGTGGTGGGAGTTGTATTTATAGGCATTCTGAGGTTTGGGAAACTTTGCCCCTCCTGTTAGGAATGTATATCCCATACATCACTAGCTCATGGACTCTTGCCATTATGAAAGAAATTAATTTATCAGGTAAGTTCTTACATAAATTATGTTTTTCCTGCGGACTTTACCGCACAGTTACAATTGGCGGTGCCTGCGACCCTGAGTGCCTTACCTCATAAGAGAAAGGTTAAACATAGTTCTCCTGACCTAGAGTCATCTAAATATTTGTCGGATTTAGCTACTATGTCCCAGCTATCCGAGGATATGTTAACATCTGTAGCTTCAGAGGGTGAACTTTCTGAGTCGGAGACTTCAGTTTCTAAACTTCCTTCAGCGGAGGAACCCTACTTTTTAGATTTAATATTGAGCATCTGCGTTTATTTATTAAGGGAGGTTCTGTCTACGCTAGAGGTTCCAGAGGCTAAACACCTTGAGGAACCTAAGATACCTAAATTAGACAGGGTTTATGAAGACAGGAAGGTCCCTCTGACTTCTCCTGTACCAGTTAAGATGGCGAATATTATTAGTAACAAATGAGAGAAAATAGGAACTTCTTTTTCTCCCTCGTCTACTTTTAAAAAATTACCGGTCCCCGACTCTAAATTAGATTTGTGGGACTCCATCCCTAATGTAGATGGGCCTATTTCTACGCTGGCTAAGTGTACTACTATCCCTCTGGAGGATAGTTTTTCTTTTAGAGAGCCTATGGATAAGAAATGGAACTTTTCTGATGAAAATGTTTCAACATACAGGGTTTTTCTTTCAACCGGCGGCAGCTGTAGCCGCGGTTGCTGGAGCAGCTACCTACTGATGCGACACTCTGTCGGAGCTCATTGAGGTGGAGACTCCCCTAGAGGATATTCAGGAGAGAATTAAAGCTCTGAGAATTGCTAACTCCATCTGTGATGCGAATATGCAGATTATTCGCCTAAATGCTTGCGGATATGACTTCTAAATCCAGACTCTTTTCTCTTCCTTTTAAGGGGAAGATTTTATTTTGTCCAGGACTGGACTCAATTATTTCTACAGTTACTGGTGGGAAAGGTGCCTTCCTACCGCAGGATAAGAAGAATAGGCCTAAGGGACGGCAACTCTCTAATTTTCGTTCCTTTCGTTCTGACAAATCACAATGACAGCAATCCTCCGAGCAGCCCAAGAGTACTTGGAAGCCGGCTCAGTCCTGGAATAATAGCTCATGGTGTCCAGTATGGACATCATTCCCTTTGCCAGATTCCATCTCAGACCCTTACAACTATGCATGCTGAGACAATGGAACGGCGACCATTCAGATCTGTCTCAACAGATTGTGCTGGACAACCTATCGAGAGACTCGCTCTCTTGGTGGCTCTGTCCAGATCATCTGTCCTAAGGCACATGCTTCTTGAGACCGTCCTGGGAGATTGACTACGGACACAAGCCTTTCCGGCTTGGGTGAGCCATTTGGGGTGCTAAGAAGCCACAAGGTCTCTGGACTCAGGAGGAGTGCTCCCTTCCAATCAATATATTGGAACTCCGGGCAATCTTCAGTGCCCTGAAGGCTTGGCCCCTTCTGGGTTCATCCCAGTTCATCAGATTCCTTTCAGACAATCTTCCATTTTGTTTGTCATCTTTACGGGGAAGCGTAAGGGGCAGAAGGCTACTACGACTTCCCTATCTTTCTGGTTAAGGGGTGTCATCTGCTTAACTTATGAGACAACTTTCAGGAGAAAAGTTTTGCAGGCTGTGGTTCCCTCAGAATAGGGTCCGCCTCTTCCTTTTTGTTCCCTCCCGTTATTCCTTCAGTGTCCTCTGGAGCTTGGGTATAGTTTTCCCAACAGTAAGGAATGAAGTCGTGGACTCTCCCTGCCTTAGGGAAGGAAAACCATAATTTATGCTTGCCAGATAAATTCCTTTCCTTCCTGGCAGGGAGAGTCCACGACCCTACCCGTAATTTATTTTCTTTTACAAGATATGACGAGTCCATGGATTTCATCCTTACTTATGGGATATCGCCTCCTGGTCAGCAGGAGGAGGCAAAGAGCTCCACAGCAGAGCTGCATAAATAGCTCCTCCCTTCCCCCCCAACCCAGTCATTCTCTTTGCCTATGTTAGTGATAGGAGTGAGGTAAAGTGAGGTGTTAGTTTAGATTCTTCAATCAAGAGTTTTTTTATTTTTAAATGGTGCCAAAGTGTACTATTTTTCTTTAAGAGCAGCTTCTGCAGTTATAGCCTTCTGGCTATGGGAACTGGTGGGCTTTTAGCCTCACTGCGCCTCCCATTATTGTACTGCTCTACTGTAATGGTCTTAGAGAGATTTAACTAAGGCCCTTCTGTCTTCACAAGACCTCAGGAGGAAGAGTGGACCTCTTGACACTGTGAATTGAAATTCTGTTCCTCAGCATGGAGGTAAGTGCAGTTTTTTACTCTGGGGCTCTGCAGCATATCCCGGACCTGACTGTACTTACTCCCCTATCATGATTTCCCTGCTTTAACCCCAAACATTCTGAGACAGTAATTTCTATAGAAGCGTTGGGGCTTATGGTTGTAAGGACAAGGCTAATTCTCATGAACAATTTAGTGAGATCCGACATATATTGCTCCCCAGACATTCTGTGACAGTACACACTACAGAAACGTTAGGGGGTTATGGTGGTAAACACTGTTTATTTTTTATGTTGGGCTACTCTGATTGTGGTGACACACTTGCTTGAGTATTTGGCTGAGGCTGGGGATTACCGGAGGTTATGTTTATTAAGTAAGTAGGCTCCGGTTAATGGCGGCTCTTAGTATATTAAGGACCAACCAGGCTTGGACCAAGGGTAAGCAATCCAAGAAGCCGCTGCTACCCCCAAGACAGCATGAAGGGGCAGCCCCCGTTCCGGGACCGGATCTAGTAGGGGGCAGACTTTCTCTCTTTGTCCAGGCTTGGATAAGAGATGTTCAGGATCCCTGGACACTAGAAATTGTGTCCCAGGGGTGGGGTATCAACTGGTAAGGTTTACGCCCACGATGGGCGGGGCTTGTTGTTTGCGCGCTCGCCGCGCAGTATCTCCTCCATTAGGTTCCAGCTAGCAGCGTTCTTCACGACACCTAAGTTTACTTCAGTAATACTTTGACAAGTAAACATAGGTGCGCTGTATGAGGAGTGATAGTGCCGAGCACGTGGAAGGTAGGAGCCGCAGCAGAGCTGCGGCAATGGTGACTGTGTTTTTTTCTAACAAGTGGGAAAAGAGCCAGTAAGTTAATTTGTAGTTGATATCTACACAGGTAGTGTGGTTAACTTTATTAGGGGTTCCCTCTATTTTTTTTGCCTGTAAGAGGTTAGCGCACAGGGAGTTTTTTTTTTTTTTAAGACACAGTAATATATATTTATTAGTGTTACGTTTTTCGGTGACTCGACCAAGTTGGTTTTGTATTCTTGTTATCATGGATGACCTTGAGCAGCATACATGCCCCATGTGTAATTCCCTCCCAAGGGGAAGGTTTCTTCTTTCACGATTGTCTGTAGACCAGATAAAAAGAGAGGCGTTCTTACGTTGTGTAAAAGACCTCTCCACTATGGGAGTAATTTGTCCCGTTCCAATACAGGAACAGGGGCAGGGGTTTTACTCAAATCTTTTTGTGGTTCCAAAAAAAGAGGGAACGTTCAGACCCATTTTAGATCTCAAAAGTCTAAAGTTTCTCAGAGTCCCATCCTTCAAGATGGAGACTATTCGGACAATTCTTCCATTGATCCAGGAGGGTCAATATATGACTACCGTGGACTTAAAGGATGCATATCTTCATATTCCTATCCATAAAGATCATCACCAATTCCTAAGGTTTGCCTTCCTGGACAAACATTTTCAGTTCGTGGCTCTTCCTTTCGGGCTGGCCACGGCACCCAGGATCTTCACAAAGGTTCTAGGGTCTCTGCTGGCGGTTCTCAGACCGCGGGGCATTGCAGTGGCGCCTTATCTGGACGATATTCTGATCCAGGCGTCGTCTTATCAACTGACAAAGTCTCATACCGACATGGTTCTGTCCTTTCTAAGGACTCACGGGTGGAAGGTGAATCTAGAAAAGAGTTCACTAATTCCACAGACAAGGGTTCCTTTCCTGGGAACCCTAATAGACTCTATGTCCATGAAAATATTCTTGACGGAAGTCAGAAAGTTAAAGATCCTGACTACATGCCGAGCCCTTCAGTCCAATCCTCGGCCATCAGTGGCTCAGTGCATGGAGTTAATTGGATTGATGGTGGCGGCAATGGACATCATTCCGTTTGCTCGTTTTCATCTCAGACCTCTACAGTGGAATGGAGATTATGCAAATTTGTCTCCTCAGATAGATCTGGATCAGAAGACAAGAGACTCTCTTCTTTGGTGGTTGTCGCTGGATCATCTGTCCCCAGGGACGTGCTTCCGCAGACCTTCTTGGGTGATCGTGACAACGGACGCCAGTCTACTAGGATGGGATGCAGTCTGGAATTCCCTGAAGGCTCAGGGTGTATGGACTCGGTCGGAGTCTCTACTTCCAATCAATATTCTGGAATTGAGAGCAATATTCAATGCGCTTCAGGCTTGGCCTCAGTTGGCTTCGGCCAAATTCATCCGATTTCAGTCGGACAACATCACGACTGTGGCTTACATCAATCATCAGGGAGGAACAAGGAGTTCATTAGCGATGACAGAAGTATCCAAGATAATTTGGTGGGCAGAGGCTCACTTTTGTTATCTGTCAGCAATCTACATCCCAGGAGTGGACAACTGGGAGGCAGATTTTTTGAGCAGACAGACGTTTCATCCGGGGGAATGGGAACTCCATCCAGAGGTTTTTACCACCCTGATTCTCAGGTGGGGCAGACCGGAATTGGATCTGATGGCATCTCGTCAGAATGCCAAGCTCCCAAGATACGGATCCAGGTCCAGGGATCCTCACGCCAAACTGATAGATGCCTTGGCAGTGCCTTGGTCGTTCAACCTAGCTTATGTGTTTCCACCGTTTGCTCTCCTTCCCCGGATGATTGCACGGATCAAACAGGAAAGAGCTTCAGTGATTCTAATACTCCTGCGTGGCCTCGCAGGACTTGGTATGCCGATCTGGTGGACATGTCCTCTCTGCCGCCGTGGAAGCTTCCATTGAGGCAGGACCTTCTCTTTCAGGGACCCTTCCATCATCCAAATCTAATTTCTCTGCAGCTGACTGCTTGGAGATTGAACGCTTGATTTTATCTAAGCGGGGGTTCTCTGATGCGGTCATTAATACCTTGATTCAGGCACGCAAGCCTGTTACTAGAAAAATTTAACATAAGATATCTATTGGTACGAATCCAAGGGCTACTCATGGAGTAGGGTTAGGATTCCCAGGATTTTATCTTTTCTCCACGAAGGATTGGAGAAAGGGTTGTCAGCAAGTTCCTTAAAGGGACAGATTTCTGCTTTGTCTATTTTGCTACACAAGCGTCTGGCAGATGTTCAATCTTTTTGTCAGGCCCTGACTAAAATCCGACCTGTGTTTAGATCAATTGCTCCTCCTTGGAGTTTGAATTTAGTTCTTAATGTTCTTCAAGGGATTCCGTTTGAACCTATGCATTCCATAGATATTAAGTTATTATCTTGGAAAGTTTTATTTTTGGTTGCTATTTCTTCTGCTCGCAGAGTTTCTGAGCTTTCGGCATTACAATGTGATTCTCCTTATCTTATTTTCCATTCTGATAAGGTGGTGTTACGTACCAAACCTGGTTTTCTTCCTAAGGTTGTTTCTAACAAGAATATTAATCAGGAAATTGTTGTTCCTTCCTTGTGTCCTAACCCTTCCTCTAAGAAGGAGCGTCTGCTACATGATTTGGACGTAGTCCGTGCCTTAAAGTTCTACTTGCAGGCGACTAAGGATTTTTTGTCAAACATCTTCATTATTTGTTGTTTTTGCTGGGACACATAGGGGCCAGAAAGCTACGGCTACCTCTCTTTCTTTTTGGCTGAAGAGTATCATCCGTGTTGCATATGAGACTGCTGAACAGCAGCCTCCAGAACGAATTACGGCTCATTCTACTAGGGCTGTGGCTTCCTCATGGGCATTTAAAAACGATGCTTCTGTTGAACAGATTTGCAAGGCTGCAACTTGGTCGTCTCTTCACACTTTTTCCAAATGTTACAAATTTGATACTTTTGCTGCGTCTGAAGCTGTTTTTGGGAGAAAGGTTCTTCAAGCAGTGGTGCCTTCCGTTTAGGTTCCTGTCTTGTCCCTCCCTTTCATCCGTGTTCTATAGCTTTGGTATTGTATCCCATAAGTAAGGATGAAATCCGTGGACTCGTCATACCTTGTAAAAGAAAAGGAAATTTATGCTTACCTGATAAATTTGTTTCTTTTACGATATGACGAGTCCACGGCCCTCCCTGTCGTTTTTTCTAAGACAGGTTTTTATTTTTGTTAAACTTTAGTCACCTCTGCTCCTTGGCTTTTCCTTTCTCTTCCTAACTTCGGTCGAATGACTGGGTTGGGCGGGGGAGGGAGGAGCTATTTATGTAGCTCTACTGTGGAGCTCTTTGCATCCTCCTGCTGACCAGGAGGCGATATCCCATAAATAAGGATGAAATCCGTGGACTCGTCATATCGTAAAAGAAACAAATTTATCAGGTAAGCATAAATTTCCTTTTTGTTGGACAGCTCCCTTTTTATATTATTTCTTCTGGCACCTTTATACCCTGTTTCTCCTACTTTTCCTTGTTCCCTCGGCAGAATGACTGGGAGATAGGGGAAGTGGGAGGGATATTTAAGCCTTTGGCTGGGGTGTCTTTGCCTCCTCCTGGTGGCCAGGTGTTGTATTTCCCAACAGTAAGGAATTAAGTTGTGGACTCTCCCTGCCAGGAAGGAAAGGAATTCATCTGGTAAGCATAAGTTATGTTTTGTTTTTTGCACAAATGTATGTTAAATTATGCAATTAATTTGTGCTTTGGATAGAATAAGTCACATGTATAAAAGAAAATAATGTAATATTGCAAAAAATGACACTGCCCCACCTAGCCACTTAATAATGCCACCTGGCTGGCAAACACAGACCTTGTGTATGTGTAGTATATATCAACTACTAAGAACAAGTAACAAAATTAATGTTTTAAGACGACAATTTTGTTGCCAAAATTAGCTTTGTTTTGCAGTTCAGGAAGCGACCCCTTAAAAAAACCTGTTCAGCATTTTTCTTTTACTGTGTCCAGTTAGAGATGGATAAAAATAAACTCATGCACTGATTAACTAATCATTGTGTAGTGTGTAGCCTTGTCACTGTTCAGTATACTGCAGGATCCTCTCTAATCTCTGGGAGTAATGGGAAAACAATTTTTAGGGTTAAATTGCAAAAAATAGGTCAAATAAATAATGAGTACAATTCAAAGATTTTTTTTATTCTGACAATAGTCTATTGATTTTCTTGGGAAATACATTTTGAATGAATGTCTTTTTAAAGGAATGTTAAACAGTCTGTTTCATTGTTTTAATAAAAAAAACACTAAGCAGTTGCTATACGTAATATAAATCATTGCAATATGTATTATACATCTATTTAAGTCGATTTTACCATTTTATCTCTTTTTTACACTACATTTGTTCAGACTCCATTACTTCCTTTCACAGTCCTACAAGGAGGAGGAGCCTCTGCATGAAGGTTTATCTTAGCCTGATGTCATAAAACATCTAGGCTGGTTTACTATAAAGTGAATAGACTAGATAACAGGAAGTCAGATTTGCTGAGAATATACAGAATAAAACTTAGGTTTTAAAATGTCTCCACTCTTATCACACTGGGGGCAGGGGCTACACTGAGTGCTCATTTTGCAAGAAAACAAGTAAGTTATTTGCTGGTTTTCTTTTACACAATATGTTTCTTTTTATGGTTACTTTGATTTAGCATATTTGATTTTTACCAAAGGAGCACTGTTTAATATCTGTTTTTTTTCTTCAAACCTTGCATATCACAGTTAAAGGGATAGTAAAGTCCAAATTAAACTTTCATGATTTAGACAGGGCATGTAATTTTAAACTACTTTCTAATTTACTTTTGTCATCAAATTTGCTTTGTTCTCTTGGTATTCTTAGTTGAAAGCCTAGGTAGGGTCATATGCTAATTTCTAAGCCCTTAAAGGCCACCTCTTATCTGAATGCATTTGACCGTTTTTCACAGCTAGAGGGCGTTAGTTAATGTGTTTCTTAACATTGGGCTCATGCACATGAAGTTATTTAGGAGTCAGAACTAATTGCCTGAAATGCAAGTCTGTCAAAAGATCTGTGATAAGGAAGCAGTTAGCAGAAGCTTAGATACAAGGTAATCACAGAGGTAAAAAACATAATTTATACTTACCTGATAAATTATTTTCTTTCCTGGGGGGCGTGTCCAAGCCGTGGCCATGGTCGGATGCTATTTTCACTAGCTCTCGTGGCAACTTTAATAATTTAATGACTATCTCCATTTTAATAAGGCATCCAGCCACATACTTCTAACTGATAACTTGGAGAAAGATTATAAGTACAAATCTACCTACAACATTGCCTTCTTTCTACTACTGGATGATATATTCCGACCAGGCATCCATTCAGCGGCCTATTTATCGATCGCAACACCCCCCCGGTTTACCATCTCCGGGTAACAGTGCCTCTGCAATATTCTTGGGATGGAGGAGCTCTATACACACCTAACCGCTCTAATGGAGGAGCTGAGCCATAAAGCAGAAAGACAGTTTCTTGACCTTCGGTCTGCTATCACGAGCCCATGTATCCAAGATGGCGCTACTCACCTAATCAGTTACAATACTCCCATCGGAGACCCGGCAGAAGACTTACTATCTGTCCAACACTCTCATGAGCGAAAGCAAGAAGGGTAGCTTAGAGGGGCTCCACTAAACATCTTGCATAAAGCGACAAATAACTCCACGGCACAGTCTCGTGCAAATAGTTTATTTTACCCCGCTGCTGTTTCATCTGGGCCAGCAGGATCCCTCCCGTCCACTATTCAGCAGTCTCTTCAGCTCTCTCTCCCACCCAGCCTTTGCTACCGAATCAGAGCTGCGGGAGGTACGGCCGACTCCCGCAAGCAAATGTCTGAAAATTCCAATGTTCAACATATGGAGCACACCGCATTGGGAAGGGAAGATTGGACATTAAACCTGTTTCTTA
Source organism: Bombina bombina (assembly GCF_027579735.1). Taxonomy (NCBI): domain Eukaryota; kingdom Metazoa; phylum Chordata; class Amphibia; order Anura; family Bombinatoridae; genus Bombina; species Bombina bombina. Next base: position 1,116,973,177 of record NC_069502.1, on the reverse strand, counting down.
CCCGCGAATGGAGTGTCCTGCAAGGCTCCCTTCTGCAAGAGTCCCGCCTCATCATAAAGATTCTTCCAGAGACCTACCATAGTTTACTGACAGGCACTAGAATAGGAGTGGGTTAGGAAAGATCTTGTCACAATCTCAAAGTCTCTTTCTTCGGCCCCAACGGACTTAAGTATATATTCATGTTTGGGTCTGTTCTAAATATTTCCGGTTTGTTACTGTTTAACTTAGAAGCATATTTAAATGTTCATGTTATTGTCAGACTACGGGCTTATAGACATATGTCTCATATTGATAGCTATAAACTGCCCCCAGCATATGTTTATTATACTGTTTTACCAAGGTCTTTATTATTGTTATGTTCCTGTCCCTTTAAATCAGGATGTTCAGGTATTCACATTCCTATATAAGGCCCCTCCTCCAGTCTACCTATGCTTGGTAATTTGTATTCACTTAGCTATAAGCTGAGCAACAACGAAGACACCTTGCTGATATTCCTAACCAAGGAATTTACTATTAGTAACTACAATTGCTGTGTGCTTTTCAACTTTGGATCGTCATATTTCAGGTTTCCTTATTTTGACCGGAATCCTCAAAATATCTTACACTTGTTAAAGCTGTTTCTCCCGGCTTATACATTGAAGCCGTGTATCGGCGTCTGACGTCACCGTAAGTCTCAGGAGCTCTCTCTCACTCTGGCTGCAAACAACCAACTCCTGTGCTTAATAGTAACTCACCTTGAAGCTGCGGTAACCGTTACTATTTCTTACTCTCTGAAGGTGGTAACGTATTATACCTTAATTCACTTACTACTTTAAAGGACTTTCCTGCATGTTATACAGTGTGACGCTTATGCAAATACAGCTACCTTTAACAATCTGATTGCTTGTAATATCTATCGATTCAGCTTGACGAACTGTGCTTTAATATTCTATGTGCCTTATCAAATATCATACTGTTGATTGTGAAGGACTGTCTGCTGTTTACATGAATATTAACAACGTTATAGACTAACTAAGGACTGCCTGTTAACTAAAAATAATATAACCCGTTATAGAGCTCTCCTGATTAATTTATATAGAAACACCTCCTGGTTGCAACCTGTGTTATTTGAGGCTGATATTCACATACTAACACTAATCTATATTTACCTTACTTTTATCTACTATCTCTATAATTATCTGCATATTGCAAACTGCTATTGCAATCGGGATAATATACCTTTAAATCTCATTTCTTTCACTCTGCATCCATGCAGCAGTGACCCTCAGATCTATGAGCAAAAACTAGGTTCTTGATTACATCTAATGAACCTAAAGGTTTGGTGTGAGACTGAGTGGTCCTGCAGTTAAGGATATCAAATACTTGCACCTAACATAACATATTACCAAGCCTAACATATATCCTACAGCATGGATATCAGTGAACTTACAAACCGTGTTGGTTCCCTTGCACAAAGCATGGACCATATGCTACAAGGCCTCAGAGAAATTAAAATTGAAAATGATCACATTAGGAAGTTTATTAATGTGCATTTATCTGATAAACCTGCTCCTATTGATTTAACACCTGAACCAATTGTATCTCCACCTGAAAAATTCTTTGGTGACAGGACTCAGTTTAGAGAATTTAAAAACTCCTGTACTTTGTATTTTTCTTTAAAACCCCGAACCTATGCATCTGATCGAGTCAAAGTTCTAACGGTCATCTCATATCTCAGAGGAGAGGCTAAATCATGGGCTAACGCCTTCTATGAGAACAATGACCCCATATTGGACTCCTTAGATGCCTTTTTCTCTGCCATGTCCCTATTATATGAAGACCATCATAAGCAGAATACTGCTGAGACTGCTCTTAGGAACCTACGACAAGGTAAAAGAGCAGTAGAAGAATATATCACGGACTTTAAAAGATGGGCACCAGACACCCAATGGAATGAACCTGCTCTGAGAAATCAGTTCAGAACAGGTCTTTCTGAAACATTAAAAGATGAATTAGCCCGTGGTGCAGTTCCTGTGGATTTAGAGAATCTTATGACTTTATGTATCACTGTTGATAGAAGGATAAGAGAACGTAGATCTGAAAGGGCACTATCTGATCCTGTTGTCAAGAAAATCCCAGCATACCATCCTGTGGTCACTGCACCATCTAAATCAAACGATGAACCTATGGAAGTTGCTGTCATGAGGGGTCCTCTAAAACCAGAGGAAAAAGCCAGAAGGAAGCTACATAACTTGTGTTTATATTGCGCAGCAAAGGACCATGCTGTTAGAGACTGTCCTGTGCTTATCAGACAGAAGAGGGGTAAGAATCTTCAACACCAAAATTGCCTTAATAAATTGTCTGCGCTTACCACTCATTTACCAATTTCTGTTCTTTTGCAGTGGCGTCTACAGAAGACAAAAACCCAGGCCGTTATTGACTCTGGTGCATCTGGGAATTTCATTGACCAAGCATTTGTAACAAAACATAAAATACCCACAATAAAAAAAGATAGTGCACAAGCCATAAGATTGGTTGATGGTTTTCTTATGAATACGGGGCCTATTACCCATCATACTACACCCTTACAAGTTATCACACAGAAGGGCCATACTGAGACATGTACATTTGACATTTTGCCCTCTAGTTTATACCCATTAATTTTTGGTATCAATTGGTTGATAAAACATGATCCTGATATTTCTTGGAAACAAGGTGTTGTGAATTTTAATTCCACTTACTGTAAGGAAGTCTGTTTTCCCAAAGCTTCTGTGTGTTGTATGACTGATCATGTTTTACCTGAATGTTATAAAGAATATTCTGATGTGTTTGACAAAGTAGAAGCTCAGAACTTACCCCCCCACAGGTCATATGACTGTCCTATAGACTTACTACCGGGCAGTTCCATTCCCTTTGGTCATATATACCCTATGTCAGAACCTGAATTGGTTCATTTGAAACAGTACTTAGAGGATAACCTTAAGAAAGGTTTTATAAGACCTTCCACCTCTCCAGCGGGTGCTGCAATGTTTTTTGTTAAAAATAAGGACGGATCACTTCGTCCTATTATTGACTACAGACAACTTAATAAATGTACCAAGAAAAACAGGTACCCCCTCCCACTTATCCCTGAACTTATAGAACGGTTGCAAGGAGCTAAAATTTACACAAAATTAGATCTTAGAGGAGCTTATAACTTGATAAGAATGAGGAAAGGCGATGAGTGGCTAACAGCTTTCCGCACACGTTATGGACTGTATGAATATACAGTAATGCCTTTTGGGCTGTGCAACGCTCCTGCAACGTTCCAGTGTTTTATAAATGACGTATTTCATGACTTACTTGATGTCTGTATGGTCATTTATTTAGATGACATTTTAATCTATTCTGACAATATAACAAACCATCACACCCATGTCAAGCTTGTTTTGTCCAGACTTCGTACACACCATCTCTATGCCAAGCTAGAGAAATGCATTTTTAATACCACTACTATCTCCTTCTTAGGATACCAGGTTTCCCCTTCTGGTATCGCTATGGAAGCAAACAAAGTGGAAGCTATTACTAACTGGAGCACCCCCCGTACAAAAAAAGATGTTCAGAGATTTCTTGGGTTTGCAAACTTCTATAGGAAGTTTATCAAGGGCTTTTCTGAGATTGCTAGACCCTTGACTAAATTAACTCAGAAAAAACCTGGTTTCTCTTGGAATATACATGCTGAGAACGCATTTAAAGTATTAAAGGAGAGGTTTGTAACAGCACCGATACTCAAATTCCCAGATCCCAGTTTACAGTACACGCTTGAGGTTGATGCTTCTGAGTACGCTCTTGGAGCTGTACTCTCACAAAGAGTTTCACCCAAGGAAGCACTACATCCAATATCATATTACTCTAGGGTAATGAGCTCAGCCGAGCTAAATTATGCTATTGGTGAAAAAGAGCTTCTCGCTATAAAATCAGCACTAGAGTTTTGGAGACACCTCCTTGAGGGTACTAAACATACTATTCTTATATTTACGGATCATAGAAACCTTGAATATTTAAAAACCAGTAAAACATTAACATCTAGACAAGTTAGATGGAGCCTCTTCTTTTCAAGATTTGATTTCACCATCACTTACCGCCCAGGTTCTAAAAATACAAAAGCAGATGCGCTTTCAAGGAAGGATCCAAAACCTCAACATTATATACCTCCAGATTCTATCATTCCACAAAATAAGTTCATTGGATTGACTTCAATCACTGAAACCTCTATAAAAGAGTATCAGAGAGCAGATCCAAAACTCCCATTAGCAGATCTACAAAAACACAGTAGTAATCTGTATTACCATGGAAACCAGATATACATTCCAGAACCTCTACGAAATGAATTGATGCATTCTGCACATGATTCTCTCCTTTCAGGACATCCTGGACTTCATAAAACACTACGCATACTACAAAGAGACTATTGGTGGCCCAATATGAAAAGTTCTGTCTCTTCTTACATTCGATCCTGTTCTGTCTGCGCTACTTGCAAACATACTAGAACTCGTCCTTATGGACTTCTACTTTCATTACCAGTTCCTGAAAGACCCTGGAAGGACATAGCAATGGACTATATAGTGGAGCTACCTCCATCCTCTAACCATAACACAATTCTAGTCATTGTTGATTTGTTTTCTAAAATGGCACACTTTATCCCACATATGGGTTTACCAACCGCATCCGAAACAGCCATACTGTTCTTGAATCATGTTGTAAAGTTACATGGACTACCTGACTCCATCACGTCTGATAGAGGATCTCAATTCACCTCTAAGTTCTGGACTCAGTTATGTTCTATACTCAAGATTACTAGGAGATTAAGTACTGCTTACCATCCCCAGACTAATGGTCAGTGCGAAAGGACTAACCAGTCTCTTGAACAGTATCTGAGATGCTATTGTACCAACCAACAGGATAACTGGTTCGCTCTGCTGCCTACTGCAGAATTTGCACATAATAACATGACCAACGCATCCACAAAAACTTCGCCATTCTATATTAATTATGGTTTTCACCCTTCATACCATCTTTTCCACAGAACCGATTCCTTGCTACCTACGGTTGATCAGACAGTTAATACTATTGCTGAGGGTTTTTCTGTTCTCAAAACAACCTTACAAGAAGCTCAAGCTTCACAGAAACATCATTATGATTTGAGACGCTCGAAACCCCCTCCTTATAAACCTGGGGATAAGGTTTGGTTAAGTACCAAACACTTGAAACTCTGTATTCCAAGTAAAAAGCTTGGAAGTCTCTTCATAGGTCCCTATGACATAGTTAAGGTTGTTAATCCAAATGCTGTGACTCTTCAGCTACCTCCCTCTCTCAGGATACATCCTACATTCCATGTGTCCCTCCTGAAACCTTTCTCTCCGACAAGGGATCCCCCTCATCCGTCATTGACTAACCCTCCAGTTGTGGATGATGTTGAGTATGAAGTAGATTCTATTTTGGACTCTCGTTTATACCGCAATCAACTCCAGTACCTGGTACGATGGAAGGGTTTTGGGGCTGATGAGGAGTCCTGGGAACCATACTCTAATTTGTCGGCACCCCGTCTTCTTTCAATTTTCCATCGAAGACATCCCGACCGACCCAAGCCTTGATCCGCGGAGCGGCTCTTTTTAGGGGGGCGTCCTGTTATGTTCCTGTCCCTTTAAATCAGGATGTTCAGGTATTCACATTCCTATATAAGGCCCCTCCTCCAGTCTACCTATGCTTGGTAATTTGTATTCACTTAGCTATAAGCTGAGCAACAACGAAGACACCTTGCTGATATTCCTAACCAAGGAATTTACTATTAGTAACTACAATTGCTGTGTGCTTTTCAACTTTGGATCGTCATATTTCAGGTTTCCTTATTTTGACCGGAATCCTCAAAATATCTTACACTTGTTAAAGCTGTTTCTCCCGGCTTATACATTGAAGCCGTGTATCGGCGTCTGACGTCACCGTAAGTCTCAGGAGCTCTCTCTCACTCTGGCTGCAAACAACCAACTCCTGTGCTTAATAGTAACTCACCTTGAAGCTGCGGTAACCGTTACTATTTCTTACTCTCTGAAGGTGGTAACGTATTATACCTTAATTCACTTACTACTTTAAAGGACTTTCCTGCATGTTATACAGTGTGACGCTTATGCAAATACAGCTACCTTTAACAATCTGATTGCTTGTAATATCTATCGATTCAGCTTGACGAACTGTGCTTTAATATTCTATGTGCCTTATCAAATATCATACTGTTGATTGTGAAGGACTGTCTGCTGTTTACATGAATATTAACAACGTTATAGACTAACTAAGGACTGCCTGTTAACTAAAAACAATATAACCCGTTATAGAGCTCTCCTGATTAATTTATATAGAAACACCTCCTGGTTGCAACCTGTGTTATTTGAGGCTGATATTCACATACTAACACTAATCTATATTTACCTTACTTTTATCTACTATCTCTATAATTATCTGCATATTGCAAACTGCTATTGCAATCGGGATAATATACCTTTAAATCTCATTTCTTTCACTCTGCATCCATGCAGCAGTGACCCTCAGATCTATGAGCAAAAACTAGGTTCTTGATTACATCTAATGAACCTAAAGGTTTGGTGTGAGACTGAGTGGTCCTGCAGTTAAGGATATCAAATACTTGCACCTAACATAACAATTATAGGCCATTTCACCCCTAGATAAGTCTACTAATTTACTTGCGGACACGTAGTCCATATGCTTTTTTATCAGGTATCCCCATGTAAAGAATTACCCCCAGGTTGAGCATTGGTTTGCACACTAATATTTGTTTTTTTTCATATCTGCTCTGTACATGAAGTAAAACATGTACCTGCCCCTTACCGTTATTCACCCATACTAGTGTGTGCTGTACTCATACTGTGTTACTCCTGGGGGGTTTAGGCTACATGTTTATTCATCCTGATCCTACCTTTCAGTATCCTATACCCATCCTGGACTCATCATAGTAGTTTCAGTATCAAGTTATCATAATCCCATCCCATCCTGTCATATGCAGTCAATCCCAATAGAAACTCATCTCATCTTCACTACCCCCATTTTCATGACCCCATTTACAGCCTGGTCTCTTCACATAAAACCACATATACCTGCAGCTTCCCCCTCCCACAATTACAGTCCACTTTCCTCCCCTTTATTTCTATCCTCTATACTCCCTCCCAGATAGAATATACTCTATATTAGTATTAGCTAACATGCCTCCATTCCCATCCACCACTCATTACAATTAGGCTATATTTGTTCTCAAATATGCTAACCACATTTGACACGTCATCACGTTTGTTTACCCGATTGCCCCAGCATTAAATGTTTGGACTGTAAAGGAGAGGAGAGGGTTAAACTCAAAAGATCCTGACATTCGCACACTGCAGGATACCTAGTTACCTACTGAACATACATACCTGTTGCTCTCCCACAACACCATACCAGAGATCTCATTAGTAACGTGTTGTAATCTGTACTGTTCTATATATGTTACACTTTTATTCTTTTCCAATAAGTCCAAATATATTTTACCTCATATCTATAGAAGTCTAGAATGTACACAGAAATTTGCCTGCGTTTCTCCTAGATGTTCACCTTGTAAAGTCTCTACTACAGATTTATATGAACAGATACATGTTTCCAGGTATCATACCCCTACGTGTATATCCTACTATTTATTAAGCCACAACGAAATGTATATATCTCCTATATAATAGCTGTCCAGGACTTAATGGACTAGTCGGAACCATCTGTTTGGCCACCGCTATAGTCATTACCTTTGATCCTACCTTAGACTACACCTTTGTACCTTTTGCCCGGAGGCAATAGCACCCCCCTCCCATTTATTCGAACCGGCAGGTCCATACCCCTATTTGTAACAGTCAGTCCAATAAAAATATAAAATACTGGCCATCACCCGCACTTATCTTATGTACCGTGCCAGATGTCTATCCCTTTATTGGATGGTAACCCCTATGAGTATACCTTTGCCTCTCATTAAATACCCTGGACACATCCCCCCTCCCCCTCTCCCAATTTTAGAGCAGCTCTTATCTGCTGATTTCCCCCTTACACGTTATCATATGGTCCTAGAGTGACCTTCATGTAACTATCACTCACCACTTAGCTTCTAATTCTCTGAGCCCATGAGTGGCCCATTTTATAGTTACTCCATTTCTATACTTATAATGAAACATGAGGTTTCATTGGTGTTTGTTATCTTCTCGCAGTGAATATCTTGCCTACTACTACTTGATATACCTACAAGTTCTGATTAACGCACAGTAGTTGTTGAAACAAGATACCAAGTTCTGATAAGTGCACAGTAGTTGTTGAAACAAGATACTATAAATTATGTTTTCTTTCCAATGGCATGGAGAGTCCACGAATCCATTCAATTACTAGTGGGAACCAATACCATAGCTAGAGTCCACAGAATGGAAGGGAGGGATACACAAGACAGGCTAACCTAAACAGAAGGCACCACCGCTTGAAGAACTTTCCTCCCAAAAGAAGCCTCAGCTGAGGCAAAAACATCAAATTTGGAAAAAGTATGCAATGATGACTAAGTGGCCGCCTTGCAAATCTGTTCCACAGAAGCATAATTTTAAAAAGGCCCAAGAGGAAGCAACAGCCCTAGTGGAGTAAGCCGTAATTTTCTCTGGGGGCTGCTGTCCAGCTGTCTCATAAGCCAATCGAATAACAACCAGAAGGAGAGAGTAGAGAAAGAAGCCTTCTGACCCCTCCATTTACCTGAAAAGACAACAAAAAGAGCTGAAGATTGCTGAAAATCTTTCGTAACCTGTAAATAAAACCTTAAAGTACGCTCAACATCCAGATTGTGCAATAACCGCTCCTTCTTAGAGGGAGGATTAGGACAAAATGAAGGAACAACAATTGCTTGGTTGATATTGCGTTCCGAGACCACCTTAGGTAGAAAGGCTAATTTAGAACAGAGAACCGCCTTATCTGCATAAAGAATAAGATAAGGAGAATCGTACTGTAGAGCCTAAAGCTCCGAAAGTCTGCAGGCAGAGGAAATTGCCAGCAGAAACAAAAGATTGAACATCTGAAAAAATTGACAGACGCTTCTACAGAAGAATTGACAGAGCCGATATCTGACCTTTCAGGGTACTGACTGATAAACCCTTCTCCAGGCCCTCCTGAAGAAAGGACAGAAAACGGGGAATTCTCACCTGACTTGAAGAAAAAACCTAGATCCGCACCAATGAAGGTATCTACGCCATACCTTATAATAAATCTTGTAAGAAATAGGCTTACGAGCCTGAAACGTTTACTATTATTTTATTATTATACTTTATAAAGCGCCAACATATTCCGCAGTGCTGTCCATGGGAAACATAGTCTCAATAACCTTCACAGAAAAACCTTGTCAGGACAAGACTAAGCATTCAATCTCCAAGCAGTCAGCTTCAGAGAGACTAAGTTTGAATGGAGGAAGGAAGCCTGAAGTAAAAGATCCTTCCTCAGAGACCATTTTCACAGGGTAAATGACGACAACCTCACTAGGTCCGCAAACCAAGTTCTGCGAGGCCACGCTGGAGCAGGTAGAATCACCAAAACCTGCTCCTATCACCCGAGGAAGGAGAGCAACTGGAGGAAACAAATAAATTAGACCGAAATCCCATGGTACTGCCAGGGTGTCTACCAGAGCTGCTTGATGATCTCCTGATCTTACTCCGTATCTTGGAAGCTTGGCGTTTAGACGAGATGCCATCAGATCCAGCTCTGGAACTCCCCACTAGAGGGTTAACATCAAGAAAACTTCCGGATGGAGAGCCCATTCACCTGGATGAAAGGTCTGCCTGCTCAGATAATCCGCTTCCCCTCTGAAGAATGTGAGTCACCTCCTTCATAGCTAACATGCTCAGAGTTCCACCTTGGTGGTTGATATATGCCACCAAAGAGATGTTGTCCGATTGAAATCTGATAAACCGGACTAAAAGTCAGTTGAGGCCTACTGATAGAGCATAGAGAATTGCTCTCAATTCTAAGATTTTTATAGGAAGGGCAGACTTCTCCTGAGTCCTAAAGTACCTGAGCTCTTAGGGACCCCCAAACTGCTCCCCAGATTAACAGGCTGGCATCCGTGGTCACAATCTCGCAAGAATGTCTAAGGAAACAAGTGCCCTGAGACAAAAGGTCCCAGGAGATCCACCAAGACAGACATCCTTGTCTGAGAGTCTAAAACTATCCTCTGAAAGCGATCCGAGTGGACTCCGTTCCATTGATTGAGCATACATAACTGTAGAGGTCTCAGATGGAAGCGGGCAAACAGAATAATGTCCATGGATGCCACCATGAGACCAATTACTTCCATGCATACAGCTACTGATGGATGAACAGAGGACTGAAGATAACGACAGGCCTCCAGAAGCTTGACATTTCTGACCTCCTTCAAAAAAAGTCTTCATAGACACTGAGTCTCAGATTATTCCCAGAAAAAAATACCCTGGTACTTGGCACCAAGGAACTTTTCCCTAGATTCACCTTCCACCCGTGAGAGCAGAGAATAGCTAACAGAGAATCTCTATTGGATCTTGCTAACTGAAAAGATAGCGCCTGGACCAAGATATAGTCCAGGTAAGGAGCCACTGCAATATCTAGAGATCTGGCCACAGCCAAAAGAGCCCCTAGAACCTTCCTAAAGATTTGAGTAGCAGCGGTGAGGCCGAAAGGCAGGGCTACAAATTGGAAATATCAATCCAAAAAAAAGCGAACCTCAGGAAATTGAAATGTTCCCTGTGGATAGGCACATGAAGATACGCATCCTTTAGATCTATAGTGGTCATAAACTGACCCTCCTGAACCAGAGGATGAATAGAACGAATAGTCTCCATTTTAAAGGATGTGACCTGGAGAAACTTGTTAAGAGACTAAGTCTATAAAGGGTCTCAAAGTTCCCTCCTCTTTGAGAACTACAAAAAAAGATTTGAACAAAATCCCTGACCCTGTTCTGCTAGAGGAACTGGGATAATCACTCCCAGAGAGGACAAATTCCTAACGCAGTTTAAGCCGCTGGCCAAGGATCTGGAACGTCACAAATCCAAGCCTGCTGAACAAAAGGAAAGCCTGCCCCCTACCTGATCTAAAACTGGATCGGGGGTGGCCCCTTCATGCTGACTTAACCTCAGTGGAAGGCTTTCTGGATTGCTTATCCTTGATCCAGGGCTGGTCAGATTTAGAAGACTAGTAAGATCTCTGTTTCTTGAAGTTACAAAAGGAACAAAAATTAGAAGTCTGACAACCCTTGGGTCTATTCTTCTTATCCTGTGGTAAAAAGAACTCCCTTTCCACCAGTAACCATGGAAATGATCTCTGCCAGACCAGGACCAAATAAAGTCTTCCCCTTAAAGGTAGAGACAGAAGCTTGGATTTAGAAGTCACATCCGCAGACCAAAACTTTAATCAAAGGGCTCTCGGGCTAGTATCGCAAAACTAGAAATCCAGGCTCCCAGCCTAACAACTTGCATACTGGCATCACAGATAAAAGTATTAGCCAGCTTTAGAGCCTTGATCCTATCCTGGATCTCCTCTATAGTAGTCTCTTCTGAAAACTAGATCAGACAAAGAGCCACACCAATAAGAGGCTGCACCAGCAACTGTTGCAATACTATCAACTGGTTGCCACTGCAAGCCCTGATGAAGAAACATTTTTCAGTTTCTTATCCATAGGGTCTCTAAAAGAGGAACTATCCTCAAGGAACTATCCTTCTCTTAGCTAAGGTAGATATAGCGCCCTCTACTCTAGGAACAGTGCGCCACAGATTTCGCACTAAATCAGCCACAGGAAACATCTTTTTAAACACAGGAGACGGGTTAAAGGAACACCCGACTTCTCCCATTCCTGAGATAAAATGTCAGACATGCGATCTGGAACAGGAAAAACCTCCACAGATTTAGGTTTGACATCAAAAAACTAAATTCAGTTTATTAGCCTTTTTAGGGGCCTTTGCCACAATTTCAGAGTTATCCAAAGTAGCTAAAATCTCCTTCAATAGTAAACTGAGATGCTCCAGTTTAAATTTAAAATTAGCCTCCTCAGAATCTATTGTACTAGGAACTGCAGATTCTGAATCAGAGATCTCGCCCTCAGAAGCTGTAGAGGAATGATCCTCGCTAGATAACTGAGAAAGACTAACCAAATCAGTCTTGGCAGAATCAGAACCCATAGAAATGTTCTTAGATTTCCTCTTCCTTTTACCAGAACTAGGTAAAGCACTTAGGGCTGCAGAAACTGCAGAAATCAACTGTGCAGCAAATCTTTAGGCAAACAAACACTCTCAGAGACTGATTGAGAGGAACCGCAGGGCACTGCATGTAAATCTGTCAAGGACTGGGACATGTTAGCAGAAAGCTGAGACAACCCCTAAACAGCATTATCCTGAGAAAAAGAAGGCTCAGATCAGTAATCCATATCCTTAGATAATAAAAACGTTATTAGGGCAAGGGGAACAAAATTGCACAGGAGGTATAACCTGGGCATCAGCACAATGAAGGCATTTATCAAATGACAGAGAAAGCTTGGGATCGGCTTCCATAGTAAATAAAAAAGCCCTTTATTTCCCTTATACTCTAATTTCAATATAAAGAATTAGAATACAATTCTAAGCATAGATAAATCATTAATAAAACCTGCACCTCTGCACCCCAGCCACGCTGGAGAGACTCACCAGGAATCCAATCCACAACAGCAGATAAAACAATCTTGTTCAAACTGCAAATCCTAGAAAGCTGCAACCATCAGAGAAAAGCGACAGGCAGAAAAATCAATCCTATGGCAGAAAAACCACTCTGATTCCTTGAAAATCAGGCTTCCAAACTGTCATGATCCAGCCTAGAATTGAATCTGGGACCTGTCTCTATTTCTGCTGCTGTTCTTTCCCAGCATGTTGTCTTACCTCTTTACCACCAGCTGGCTTGATCACAGGTTAAGAATATTGGGTTTTCTGTTTGCTGCAACTTTGGCTCTCTGGCTCCACCTGCCTACCAGCTGAAAAAAATTATATAATCAGCAGCCTGCTATATTTGGGAGGTTTGCTTGCAGGCCTTGACATTGAGCGTTGCACTCTGACAGAGCCTCTGGTCCTGTTTCCTGTTTGAATACAGATTTGTTGGATTTCCTGGTGCCTGATTACTGCTTCATTTTGAGACTACTCTTCTGGATTTTCCCTTGACACTGTGTTTTGTTTCTGGACTGAATTCCTGGCAATTGATCTTGGCTAACTCTCTGATATTTCGTAAGGACTGCCTCAGGTACTTTTGCTTGCTTGTTACCTGTTACTATAGAGTTCCATTCTACAGCCTATGCAAGTATCCTGCCTGTTATTACAAAGATCTACATTCCTGTCTGTTACTACAGAGTTCCAGTTTACAGCATATGCAAGTATCCTGCCTGTTATTACAAAGATCTACATTCCTGTCTGTTACTACAGAGTTCCAGTCTACAGCATATGCAAGTATTCTGCCTGTTATTACAAAGATCTGCATTCCTGTCTGTTACTACAGAGTTCCAGTCTACAGCATATGCAAGTATCCTGCCTGTTATTACAAAGATATGCATTCCTGTCTGTTACTACAGAGTTCCAGTCTACAGCATATGCAAGTATCCCGCCTGTTATTACAAAGATCTACATTCCTGCCTGTTACTACAGAGTTCCAGTCTACAGCATATGCAAGTATCCTGCCTGTTATATAAAGTTACCTGATTACAGCATCTCTTCATATCCTGCCTGTTACTGCCAAGTTTTGGTCTACAGCATATCTACGTATCCTGCCTGCTATTGCCAAGTTTCTTGTCTACAGTTTATTTACTTTTTTTTGCCTGCTTTAAGACTGTCTAAACCAAGTTACTTTGTATTCTTGTCTACACAGAGACTTTGCCTTTTATCTTGTTTGCATCTCTCTGCATTGCTAATTAACCTATCAATAAAACCTTCACATTTATTTTCTAAAACCCTTGTACCAGTTTAATTATGCCAAAAAGGGAAGACTCACGCAGACAAAACACAACTTTAACCCCAGAACCTGACACCTCTGCACAACAGCTCCCAACACCTGAACTTGCTCCCTTAACACAAACAGCCAGTACAAACAAACAGTTCAGCACTCAGGAAGTAAATGAGTGGTCACATGATCGCAAATTCAAAAGTAAGGTGCAGTACAACAACTTTCTTAAAGAGATATTACCCACACAAAATAAAAGGTAACATTTGTGCAAAAAAATCCCCATAGCCAAAAACAAAAAAGCCTTCACATGACAGAACAGTGCCCTGAACTGCTGCCCAATAAATCCCCAAACTTTAAAAGGGATATTCAGTCCCATAAGGATCCACCTTGTTCCCTAAGAATTTATAAACAAGGAACTCCTAAGTGCTGCATCCTTCTCACCTAGAAGGTAAAAGCACTTACCTGTGGATCCGCTGTAGGGCAGGTACAGCAACAGGTGTGACAGAATCCTCACTGACATAGACCTGTAGCTAAAGAAAAAAACAGAGTAACCAACCCTGGTTTTCAGGAAAAAGTACCAATTAAAGGATTAATAACTTGATTTCTTCAGACACCTTCGCACATCACCTACAATGATACACAGGCAAAGAATGACTGGAGATTGTGGGTAATGGGAGGATACTTAAAAGGACATAATACTCATATGCTAAATCACTTGAAACTGTAGCAGTATAACTGTAAAAAGCTGACAGGAAAATATCCCCTGAGCATCTCTATGTAACAAAGGACGAGCAGGTAAAAAAAAAAAAAAATGAAGAAATGAACAGCAGCCAATCAACATCAGCAGTGCTGAGGTCATGAACTCTTTTACTGTGATCTCATGAGATTTCACTCAACTTCCTTAAACTGAATAGGGAAATAATGAGTGTGCATGAAGCGCACTCCCTTGCCTGTCCCAGGACAGACATATTGATTTGCTGCTTAAAGTCCTTTGCAATGGGGTTTGAATACTTAGGACATTTTGAGGTAAAATAACTTTCTTTTTTACATAGAGATGTTCAGGTGATATTTTCTAGTCAGATTTTTACAGCTATTCTGCATCTCTTTCAAGTGTTTCAACATTTGGGTATCATGGCCCTTTAAGGCTTTGCTGGGGTGTTCTTTGCCTCCACCTGGTGGTCAGGAGTTTAATTCCCACTAGTAATTGAATAGATTTGTGGACTCTCCATACCATTGGAAAGAAAGTATATTTCTATAACAGTGTTGGTTATGCAAAACTGGGGAATGGTAAATAAATGGATTATCTATTTTTTTTTTAAGCTAATATTTTTGGTGTCTACTACCCCTTTAATAGTGTTTTACCATGAAAACAGACAGGTGCTATGTATAAAGAAATATGCAGAATGGAATTTTGTGTCATGTGCAGCAGCTCATACGGAGATGGCAAATTAATTAGACTGTAGCATTTTGGCATAACACAAATAATAAGCTCTGTCCCTGTACTCATGTTGGTTGCACCTGGATATGGAAGCGATTCTGGCTCTTGTAGTCTGTGTTTCAATGAGATGCAAATAAACAAATTCACTGCAAACTAAATAGAACCACCTGAAAAGGTCTGCAAATAAGGGCTAAGGCTACAAATTACACAGCTGACTATGATAAAACCCTGAGATGTTTTAAAGGGACAGTATACTGTAAAATTATGTTTCTATTAATGTGTTTCCATGACTTGTAATACCAGCAGCAGAATATGAGGAATTGTTCTTTTTAGGTTTATGTTTGTATATGAAATAACTGGGTTTTATGGTGGGGGGGTGGGTTTCCACTACATCCAATCAGAATAGGTTGAACTAGCAGGGAATTCAGATCTACTTTTGTTACTACTTTCACTACACAAATGCTTACTTATCTTATCTCTGCCAGTATAAATCCCAATACTTTGAAGAACAATTGGAATATAACATTTTATTACTTATCTCTCCTACCTAGAGATGTACAATTTGCGGAAATTTCAAAGCCATTGAAATAAAAGAAAAACTGAAAAAAGCAACAACAACAAAAAAATAATTACAGAGCAGAGTCTTTTACAAATTGAAAGTAATTTTGTTACATTGGGGGACATAAAATGTAGTGTGTTTAAATGAATATTCTTGAAATAAAAGTACAGCTTGTTCAGCAAATGATTAACTAAATTTGCTCTTTTTTTTACAAATAGTTTTTTATTGAGGTAATGAAGAAATACAAACATTTAGAATATTACAGTTTTCAAGTATATAAAGTATTAAAATGTACAGATGGTATGATCCGCATAGATATGCTATCAGAGGATATTCAGTGAGGATTATTGTAGGATGATATAATACACTTGAATATAAACATATCCCAAAATATGTTCGTATTTGTGAAAACATTACATATACTATGTGACACCTCATTTTTTTTTATTTATTAAACAGTATAGACGATTATATATCCCCTCAAAGATAATTGGACAGCTAGTAAAATATCATCCCCATTTAGTGTATATGGGACTCACATGGATTTCTAGAATGTCATCGTCAACTACACGGTTTTTCAGGGGGATTTAGAAAGATTAGAAGTTTCTAAGGATGCATTTTCCTATGCTTACTTAGTAAGCGCCATATGAGGGGGAGGGCTGAGTGAGAGTGGTGGTACAATACTATTATGGCTAGGTAAGTGGCAGCCCTGATTACTATTATAATTATAAGGTAGCTTTTAAATGACAATGAGGTTAAGTATGTAAATAGTGAGGTTACGTGTGTAGGTGTTGTCTAGGGGTGGGTATTTGGTAAACCAACATAATACAAATTTAGCGCAACTGAACAGGAATTATTCTGTATATAGCCTCATATATATAATCTACAAAACTGAGCTTTATGGTATGTATGTTTAAGAAAAATGTAAGGTTGCCACATGAGCATGGGCCCTATACCCTGCGGCAAAGAGCTTAAATTTCTACCTTTCAGCTCTGTATATTATGCGGCTATCACTTTTAAGAATCTATTACCCAGTGAGTTCAGGACAATATAAAATTCCTTCAGGGTGTCACATAAATCTTGAACTATAACACTTCACCACCCCCAACGCATATATTAACACATTAACATTTAACCTTTAGTGTGCAGGAAAGAAATAAAATATATACATACATAAAGCTGATATTCCACTGACAATAGAAATCTATAAGGAGAATATGGTATAATAGATCTCACAGCTTAAACTTAGGTTTATGACCTTCATAAAATCAGGTAGCTTTGTGAGTATTAACAGTCACAGGAGATAAGTTATTATCCATACTATGCCAAGGTGTAATGCCCATAGAGTATACATCCATGTTTTCTGGGAACTTATGTTACTGCACTTTTGGTATCTAACTCACATGTCATCCTAGAGAATAACGTATGATTAATTGGTGTCTTAAAATATAACTGTACTGCTTCCTAGAACAGAATAATTAATATAACAGCTTACTCAATATCTAAAGAAACTTCTCCTTACTTTATGCAAAAAGACAGTCATCTAAACCTGCATACAATTCAAAATACACATATTAATCTCAGCCTAAATACTGATATAAGGATAACTAAAAAGGAGCAAAAATAACATGTGAATTGGAGAGGGAAAGAATCCTTGGCTATACACTTCTTCTAACTATATGGACCATGATATAGAACACAGGCATATTCAAGATTACCAAGAGGCACACATAGGTCAAAAGGGATATCACTAAATTCACAACAAAATAACTTAAATATAAAAAAAAAACGTTGAATTTAAAAAATAGAATATGCAACCAAGATAGAATTAGAAGCGTTAACTGACTATGGCGTATCCCCTAATCTAACAAGGCAATCTCACTAACAGATAAATGCAGATACTGCTAGATAGGGTCTAGTGATCTATCCCACTCCAGCCTTCCTATTTATTTGTTCCAAACAAGTGGCAGAGGATGTCATCCAGCCTTGTCTGTCAATGTCCTCGGCTATAGGATGTGAAGGATGAGGCTGCTGTAACGTACCTATCTGCTTTAAATGGATACTTAGCAATCTGTTTCATGACTATCTGCCAAACAAATATTGTACCCGGTACAGTCAGGTAATTGGGACTCTTTGCTTCTGATCTCCCCAAATTAGAAAGGCGTGTTGGATTGTTCTGTAGGTTTCCTTTTTTGTCAGTCAAGGCACCTTGCTGGTGGGCTAGATGTTTTGAGATCTCTTCCCGGGTGTCGGCCGCATCTCCCAAGGTCTGATTATCCTATTTAGTATGACAAACATCTTGCCTCTTACTGCTTATAATTAGCGGTATTTCTGTGCGAAGTGTCAGAGGGTTATTGAGTTGCGGATTCTCAGTTAGCATTGGCGGTAGTAAGTCGCCGAAGCTTTTGTGCACTGCCGCCTCAAAGTCGAGAAGGAGGGCTTGTATAGTTTGCATGATATCCCCCATAGTAGGTAAAAAATAAAAAAAAGTCAGCTCGAGTGAAGCAGTTGTAAGTCCCAGTGAAACGGATGAGTCACCACTATGCAATTGCAGTAAACACTGCTCCGTGCTGGGTGAATCGAGGGAAGCGTGAACTTGGCCGTAATGAGACCAACTTATTGCTCTTGAAGTGGAGCGGACCTATCTAGCAGTGTATGTCGATCATACCTCCACTATTGCTATTCCAGCTCTGCGTGTGCGCGGTAGTCTGTAAGTTCGTTCAAGTGCTGATGGGCTACCACGTGGATAAAAAGCTGACCACTCCAGCCTGTCTGCATATAAGTCGTCTTAAAAAGTATCGACTTACTCTTTCTCAGAATGTCCTCCTGTGGTTAAAACTCTTGAACGGTATTTACTGGAGTTTGGTATACCTCATGTAATGGTTTTGAGCTAAGTCTGGTGGTCAGTTAGCCAAGTTTATGTAAGGTTTCAGCGGAGCTGAAGTAATATGCGACCACTCGGCTTCTGAGCTCGCTCTGCGCCCCAACTAAATGTGCTTTTTAAAACTTTATTTTTTGTTGCAAAAGATCCAAGGTTTGGATATGTTAAGAACACGTGAACTATAAGGAACCTCATTTGCCAGTAGATTCATAGTACCAAACAGAGACAAAGCACTCATTTCCATTAGAGAGACACTCCAGATCCCTAAAGGTTGCTGAAGTGCTTTAGGGGTGTTTAGGAGGTCCCCCTTAATCCTGTTTTATAAAAAAGACTTTTTTCCTGAGAATGCTCTTTAATAAAAACAGTATGGGAATGCCCCTCTGGCTGCCAGTGCTTCCCTATAAGGAGAATCTGATTGGGCAACCGATCACAGAATAATATATTGCTCTTGCAAGAGCTTGATCAACTTTTGCTGCTAATGGAGAAGCCCTTTGTGATGATGCAGCTGTTACAGAAGTAACAGAAAGAGGGGACATTGAATAGAAAAGCTAATTGCACTTCCATTGCTATGAACTTCCTCATTTAATTCCATTAAGTATTGTTTAATGACTTTAGGACACATCTGGCATGCAAGGATGTGTTTTGCCATCCTGGTAGCATTTGGAAAAAGCATATTTATTTGACAGTATTTGCAAATTGCAGTTTTTTCTCTGTGGATAAAGGTTTCCAAACACTGGATGTTGGTCTCACCATTTTACTGAGAGGATGAAAAGCAATGAATGGCCAGATCAAAGATAAACACTATGCTGTGATGGGGGAGCAGAGCATTAGTAGGAATCAAGTCATCATTTAGATAAAGGTTATAATTAAAAACATTTTAATTAAGGTTTAACAGAGGACAGAAACAACTCAATCAACTAAACCAACAAGATGTAGCCCACAAGCAATATAAGCTGACATTTTTCCCTGCAGTGCCTCTAGAGACAGAACTGTATACTTCTTTAATTTGAGAATTGCATCATTATTTTCTCAGTATTTGAATTGTGATGATGTGAGACTTTACATAAAGTTTAACAGGTCTTTCACAAGTCTTCATGTTATATAGGTTTTAGAAATAATATCAGAGGTTTAAATATATGAACACCCTGTCATAAACATATTCTTTATTATCGTAAAATAACATATTCCAAACTCCTTTTTGTTCATTTTTTCAAGAAAAAATGGCTTTGGAAAAAAAGCAGAAAAAAACTATTTTCCCAACGTTTCCATTTTTGTTGTTGGGGGCCTTCCCATCTCTACTCCTACCTCCAACTGGTATTGTAATTTCTTCTGCTGGCTATGTTTACATAGCTTTTCTATAGCCTATATTTGAGTATAGAAACTTTCAGTATATTTAAGGATACCACAGGCAAAATCAGCTATTTCAAATGCCTTAATAAAGGTAAGGGAGCGATTAGTAAACAGTTTAATACACTCAAGCAGGTAAAATAGATAATTGGGAACAAATTAAAGGGGAGAAAAATTTAGGGTAAACTTTCCCTTTAAAAGGGTGTAAATCTGATCCGTATATGCATACACAAAGGAGATTTCATCTGGTTAGCACAAAATAACGGACATCCCTACATTTATGTTAACAGATATGCTTATGGCTGACAAGGAGTATCAGAGCAGACCCACACTATCTAGGATATGCAAGGTGCATATAGTGGCTTTTGTCATATCATTAGAAATATGGCCCAGTCTACTGGCATGGCCGTCAGCAGAACTTTTTCAGTGTGGGGAGCACAAATATGTCAGTGGCAACATGTACAGCAGCAGAGAGTTGTGCATCAATTTAAATATGATGATTCATTAGCATCAAAACAGTGAATCAAGTAGATGTCCCAACACCCATATCTACTGGATTTATTCCCAGTGATTAAATACCTTGTGTGCTCAGCAATGTGCTTTGGTAAGGTGCACTGACTTGTGCCAGGCCTTGCTGATAATCCCATTCATCATGCAGGAAATGAACTGGACCCTTGCAGTAACAGGAATTGCTACAGACAGGTCATATGATCTTCTTTCTTCAATCCTGACTGCCTTCTCCAAAATGAGTATGTGGACTTACATATCAGAGTCACATCAGACAATACAGCTAGCATAAGTTAATCATTTGTACTTCTGTCATAATGGGAAAATTAGCAACAATACTTAATTTACCAAAAAGCTACTTATCTGTCAATCCTCATTCCACATATGGTCAATTTAGTAGCCAAAAAAAAATAAAAATATTTTGCTGAATGGGTCATCAAAGTTAGAAACATTATAAAAAGTAACTCAGATAGGACTTTTTACTAGTTAAATTGGTTGCTTTATTTGATGTTATTTGGCAGGTTTATTTCCCAGCAGTATCAAGCCTTTGCTTAGTTTTCCATTACTTTCATAAATAAATACTTGACTTTGCTTTCCCAGATTTTTTTTTTTTACTAACTTCCTATTCACCAAATAACAATTTTGCAGAGATTTGTTTATTCAGCTTGCAAATGATGTCACATAAGGCACAGGCTATTGAAAGGTTGAAAGGTCATGTTGTCTTGGCAAAAACAGAACCTGATTTAAAGGGTCAGTCAACACCAGAATTTTTGTTGTTTAAAAAGAAATATAATCCCTTTATTACCCATTCCCCAGTTTTGCATAACCAACACAGTTATAATAATACACATTTTACCTCTGTAATTACCTTGTATCTAAGCCTCTGCAGACTGCCCCCTTATTTCAGTTTTTTTGACAGACTTGCCTTTTAGCTAATCAGTGCTCACTCCTAGGTCACTTCACGTGCATGAGCTCAATGTTATCTATATGAAACACATGAACTAATGCCCTCTAGTGGTCAAAATGCATTCAGATTAGAGGCAGTCTTCAAGGTCTAAGAAATTAGCATATGAACCTCCTAGTTTTAGCTTTCAAGCATACCAAGAGAACACAAATTGGAGATAAAAGTAAATTGGAACGTTGTTTAAAATGACATGCCCTATTTAAATCATAAAAGTTTTTTTGGGACTTGACTGTCCCTTTAAAAAACAAACAAAAAAAAAAACCTTAGGATTTTATGGGACCAGGAAGCATGAAGAAACAAAATGACCGATGTACTATTTATTTATTTATTTATTCTTCAAAGAGCTTTATTAAAGAGTTGGTTTACATACATCTCAAATGCGGTTTTGGATTTACATTGCTTACCCGTACACTATACATAAAATCAATGTTAAATGAACTTAAGACTGATACGCAGATGGGTCCAAGTCTGAAGTGCAAGGCAAGTCCAAGTATATATAACGTTGGATAAGTTGTAGTGCAGTATTAATTAATAGTATTAATGCGCAAGATATAGCTCTACATTTTTGAATTTTCCTTTTCCAAGAAACATTGTATATTTTTTTCCCTACAATAGATGAACAGGGTGGTGTGGAAAGTATAAGCTAGTATGTATTTATTTATATATATATATATACACATATATATATATATATATATATATATATATATATATATATATACACACAAGTAATGTCAGTTCAGATACAAACACTCAGTGAAATGGCAACATGACAAGTGGGAGAGACTTTGATCAATGATGTTAGCACTCTGACCAGTGCACATGCAGCATTAGTAAGACAAACCTTCTCTCATAAGTGTGTACTCATATACAAGGGAGAGGAGTAATTCAGTGCCTTTTTGTCTAAACTGACTGCTAGCTCCACCGGTATCGGCGTGTCAGTTCACAACCATGGCACACAGAGTAATAACTTAAACAAAGGAGAGCTTCACTCACCCACTTTAGTCCGGGGCATATACAGTAGGTCCTGAATCACTGTGGTCCAGAATAAAGGTAGTCAGCTACAGCACTAGCAATCGGCAGTGAGACACACAGCCCACTTCCTCATCGCATCACTCTCGGCAGCTGAACCAGATCACATGACCGCAGCAGGGCCAATGCTTCAGCGGTATGCCTAAGGTTCCTGATGTCAACGGCTACAAACAAGGCTGTAACAATGGATACTTGATCCCAGGCAAGCAGAGGCTGTAAATAGCGGAGTTGAGCGGATCCCTGAAATCAGCTTAATAATAATGTAAAAAAGAAAGTCCAAGAATCCTCAGCGATGGAAAATAAAAAGTAATTATTTATTGTAGTCCAATTTAAAATGATGCACAGGAAATAGCAGAAATCCCAAGCCAAACAGATAAACGTCCGACCAGTTGTCCAAGGCATATAGTGTCTATGATTACGGTCTTCTATGACCGAAACCGGTCAGACGTTTATCTGTTTGGCTTGGGATTCCTGTGCATCGTTTTAAATTGGACTACAATAAAGAATGATTTTTTTATTTTCCATTGCTGAGGCTTCTTGGACTATATTTTTCCCTGTTACATTCCTTTTTACATCAGATAAAGTAACAGTGGAGTAGGAAATAACCGTAACTCAATCAAAGTTATTTGAACAGGTTATCAAGAACAACAAACAATAAATAACATTGGTAGTATATCAATAGGGAGGAGCTTTTCATTAAGACAAAGTAAAAAAGAAAGGGGGAGAAGAAAAATGGAAGAGAAAAAAAGGAGGGGGGGTGTGGTAAGGTGGGTGGTGGGTACTTCGCTCAACAGGCTCTTCTAATTATGACACTTAGGGAAGTCTCCCTAAGTGTGATGCGGCAATCCAGACGTGGACCCGTTGCTCAGTGTGCCTAGAGGGATATGGCTGCACCTCACTGACGAGGCCCACAATAGGCCGAAACGTACGTCTGGGGTTTTGCTATTTCTCTTGTTCAGAGAGGATTGCCTGGTATTTCGGGGCTGGACTGCACTGTTAAGTCAGGATCAGACTGATATGCTACAGGAAAGTTCTTCTCTGTGAAAGGCACATATTGAGCAAAAAGAGGCTGCTTCTAGGGTGGTAACTAGCCATAGAACAAGCTATTATGCTATTGTTCGTTCCCAGGTTGAGCGCTTCTCTCTTTTTATTTATGCAAATTATGACACTTAGGGAAGTCTCCCTAAGTGTGATGCGGTAATCCAGACGTGGACCCGTGCTCAGTGTGCCTAGAGGGATATGGCTGCACCTCACTGACGAGGCCCACAATAGGCCGAAACGTACGTCTGGGGTTTTGCTATTTCTCTTGTTCAGAGAGGGATTGCCTGGTATTTCGGGGCTGGACTGCACTGTTAAGGTCAGGATCAGACTGATATGCTACAGGAAAGTTCTTCTCTGTGAAAGGCACATATTGAGCAAAAAGAGGCTGCTTCTAGGGTGGTAACTAGCCATAGAACAAGCTATTATGCTATTGTTCGTTCCCAGGTTGAGCGCTTCTCTCTTTTTATTTATGCAAATTATGACACTTAGGGAAGTCTCCCTAAGTGTGATGCGGTAATCCAGACGTGGACCCGTTGCTCAGTGTGCCTAGAGGGATATGGCTGCACCTCACTGACGAGGCCCACAATAGGCCGAAACGTACGTCTGGGGTTTTGCTATTTCTCTTGTTCAGAGAGGGATTGCCTGGTATTTCGGGGCTGGACTGCACTGTTAAGTCAGGATCAGACTGATATGCTACAGGAAAGTTCTTCTCTGTGAAAGGCACATATTGAGCAAAAAGAGGCTGCTTCTAGGGTGGTAACTAGCCATAGAACAAGCTATTATGCTATTGTTCGTTCCCAGGTTGAGCGCTTCTCTCTTTTTATTTATGCAAATTATGACACTTAGGGAAGTCTCCCTAAGTGTGAT
Organism: Bombina bombina; assembly: GCF_027579735.1. Taxonomy (NCBI): domain Eukaryota; kingdom Metazoa; phylum Chordata; class Amphibia; order Anura; family Bombinatoridae; genus Bombina; species Bombina bombina. The sequence continues at coordinate 1,116,948,552 of NC_069502.1, read as the reverse complement.
GCGGTAATCCAGACGTGACCCGTTGCTCAGTGTGCCTAGAGGGATATGGCTGCACCTCACTGACGAGGCCCACAATAGGCCGAAACGTACGTCTGGGGTTTGCTATTTCTCTTGTTCAGAGAGGGATTGCCTGGTATTTCGGGGCTGGACTGCACTGTTAAGTCAGGATCAGACTGATATGCTACAGGAAAGTTCTTCTCTGTGAAAGGCACATATTGAGCAAAAAGAGGCTGCTTCTAGGGTGGTAACTAGCCATAGAACAAGCTATTATGCTATTGTTCGTTCCAGGTTGAGCGCTTCTCTCTTTTTATTTATGCAAATTATGACACTTAGGGAAGTCTCCCTAAGTGTGATGCGGTAATCCAGACGTGGACCCGTTGCTCAGTGTGCCTAGAGGGATATGGCTGCACCTCACTGACGAGGCCCACAATAGGCCGAAACGTACGTCTGGGGTTTTGCTATTTCTCTTGTTCAGAGAGGGATTGCCTGGTATTTCGGGGCTGGACTGCACTGTTAAGTCAGGATCAGACTGATATGCTACAGGAAAGTTCTTCTCTGTGAAAGGCACATATTGAGCAAAAAGAGGCTGCTTCTAGGGTGGTAACTAGCTTAGAACAAGCTATTATGCTATTGTTCGTTCCCAGGTTGAGCGCTTCTCTCTTTTTATTTATGCAAATTAGGACACTTAGGGAAGTCTCCCTAAGTGTGATGCGGTAATCAGACGTGGACCCGTTGCTCAGTGTGCCTAGAGGGATATGGCTGCACCTCACTGACGAGGCCCACAATAGGCCGAAACGTACGTCTGGGGTTTTGCTATTTCTCTTGTTCAGAGAGGGATTGCCTGGTATTTCGGGGCTGGACTGCACTGTTAAGTCAGGATCAGACTGATATGCTACAGGAAAGTTCTTCTCTGTGAAAGGCACATATTGAGCAAAAAGAGGCTGCTTCTAGGGTGGTAACTAGCCAAAGAACAAGCTATTATGCTATTGTTCGTTCCCAGGTTGAGCGCTTCTCTCTTTTTATTTATGCAAATTATGACACTTAGGGAAGTCTCCCTAAGTGTGATGCGGTAATCCAGACGTGGACCCGTTGCTCAGTGTGCCTAGAGGGATATGGCTGCACCTCACTGACGAGGCCCACAATAGGCCGAAACGTACGTCTGGGGTTTTGCTATTTCTCTTGTTCAGAGAGGGATTGCCTGGTATTTCGGGGCTGGACTGCACTGTTAAGTCAGGATCAGACTGATATGCTACAGGAAAGTTCTTCTCTGTGAAAGGCACATATTGAGCAAAAAGAGGCTGCTTCTAGGGTGGTAACTAGCCATAGAACAAGCTATTATGCTATTGTTCGTTCCCAGGTTGAGCGCTTCTCTCATTTTATTTATGCAAATATGACACTTAGGGAAGTCTCCCTAAGTGTGATGCGGTAATCCAGACGTGGACCCGTTGCTCAGTGTGCCTAGAGGGATATGGCTGCACCTCACTGACGAGGCCCACAATAGGCCGAAACGTACGTCTGGGGTTTTGCTATTTCTCTTGTTCAGAGAGGGATTGCCTGGTATTTCGGGGCTGGACTGCACTGTTAAGTCAGGATCAGACTGATATGCTACAGGAAAGTTCTTCTCTGTGAAAGGCACATATTGAGCAAAAAGAGGCTGCTTCTAGGGTGGTAACTAGCCATAGAACAAGCTATTATGCTATTGTTCGTTCCCAGGTTGAGCGCTTCTCTCTTTTATTTATGCAAATTATGACACTTAGGGAAGTCTCCCTAAGTGTGATGCGGTAATCCAGACGTGGACCCGTTGCTCAGTGTGCCTAGAGGGATATGGCTGCACCTCACTGACGAGGCCCACAATAGGCCGAAACGTACGTCTGGGGTTTTGCTATTTCTCTTGTTCAGAGAGGGATTGCCTGGTATTTCGGGCTGGACTGCACTGTTAAGTCAGGATCAGACTGATATGCTACAGGAAAGTTCTTCTCTGTGAAAGGCACATATTGAGCAAAAAGAGGCTGCTTCTAGGGTGGTAACTAGCCATAGAACAAGCTATTATGCTATTGTTCGTTCCCAGGTTGAGCGCTTCTCTCTTTTTATTTATGCAAATTATGACACTTAGGGAAGTCTCCTAAGTGTGATGCGTAATCCAGACGTGGACCCGTTGCTCAGTGTGCCTAGAGGGATATGGCTGCACCTCACTGACGAGGCCCACAATAGGCCGAAACGTACGTCTGGGGGTTTTGCTATTTCTCTTGTTCAGAGAGGGATTGCCTGGTATTTCGGGGCTGGACTGCACTGTTAAGTCAGGATCAGACTGATATGCTACAGGAAAGTTTCTTCTCTGTGAAAGGCACATATTGAGCAAAAAGAGGCTGCTTCTAGGGTGGTAACTAGCCATAGAACAAGCTATTATGCTATTGTTCGTTCCCAGGTTGAGCGCTTCTCTCATTTTATTTATGCAAATTATGACACTTAGGGAGACTTCCCTAAGTGTCATGCGGTAATCCAGACGTGGACCCGTTGCTCAGTGTGCCTAGAGGGATATGGCTGCACCTCACTGACGAGGCCCACAATAGGCCGAAACGTACGTCTGGGGTTTTGCTATTTCTCTTGTTCAGAGAGGGATTGCCTGGTATTTCGGGGCTGGGACTGCACTGTTAAGTCAGGATCAGACTGATATGCTACAGGAAAGTTCTTCTCTGTGAAAGGCCACATATTGAGCAAAAAGAGGCTGCTTCTAGGGTGGTAACTAGCCATAGAACAAGCTATTTTGCTATTGTTCGTTCCCAGGTTGAGCGCTTCTCTCTTTTTATTTATGCAAATTATGACACTTAGGGAAGTCTCCCTAAGTGTGATGCGGTAATCCAGACGTGGACCCGTTGCTCAGTGTGCCTAGAGGGATATGGCTGCACCTCACTGACGAGGCCCACAATAGGCCGAAACGTACGTCTGGGGTTTTGCTATTTTCTCTTGTTCAGAGAGGGATTGCCTGGTATTTCGGGGCTGGACTGCACTGTTAAGTCAGGATCAGACTGATATGCTACAGGAAAGTTCTTCTCTGTGAAAGGCACATATTGAGCAAAAAGAGGCTGCTTCTAGGGTGGTAACTAGCCATAGAACAAGCTATTATGCTATTGTTCGTTCCCAGGTTGAGCGCTTCTCTCTTTTTATTATGCAAATTATGACACTTAGGGAAGTCTCCCTAAGTGTGATGCGGTAATCCAGACGTGGACCCGTTGCTCAGTGTGCCTAGAGGGATATGGCTGCACCTCACTGACGGAGGCCCACAATAGGCCGAAACGTACGTCTGGGGTTTTGCTATTTCTCTTGTTCAGAGAGGGATTGCCTGGTATTTCGGGGCTGGACTGCACTGTTAAGTCAGGATCAGACTGATATGCTACAGGAAAGTTCTTCTCTGTGAAAGGCACATATTGAGCAAAAAGAGGCTGCTTCTAGGGTGGTAACTAGCCATAGAACAAGCTATTATGCTATTGTTCGTTCCCAGGTTGAGCGCTTCTCTCTTTTTATTTATGCAAATTATGACACTTAGGGAGACTTCCCTAAGTGTGATGCGGTAATCCAGACGTGGACCCGTTGCTCAGTGTGCCTAGAGGGATATGGCTGCACCTCACTGACGAGGCCCACAATAGGCCGAAACGTACGTCTGGGGTTTTGCTATTTCTCTTGTTCAGAGAGGGATTGCCTGGTATTTCGGGGCTGGACTGCACTGTTAAGTCAGGATCAGACTGATATGCTACAGGAAAGTTCTTCTCTGTGAAAGGCACATATTGAGCAAAAAGAGGCTGCTTCTAGGGTGGTAACTAGCCATAGAACAAGCTATTATGCTATTGTTCAGTTCCCAGGTTGAGCGCTTCTCTCTTTTTATTTATGCAAATTATGACACTTAGGGAAGTCTCCCTAAGTGTGATGCGGTAATCCAGACGTGGACCCGTTGCTCAGTGTGCCTAGAGGGATATGGCTGCACCTCACTGACGAGGCCCACAATAGGCCGAAACGTACGTCTGGGGTTTTGCTATTTCTCTTGTTCAGAGAGGGATTGCCTGGTATTTCGGGCTGGACTGCACTGTTAAGTCAGGATCAGACTGATATGCTACAGGAAAGTTCTTCTCTGTGAAAGGCACATATTGAGCAAAAAGAGGCTGCTTCTAGGGTGGTAACTAGCCATAGAACAAGCTATTATGCTATTGTTCGTCTCCAGGTTGAGCGCTTCTCTCTTTTTATTTATGCAAATTATGACACTTAGGGAAGTCTCCCTAAGTGTGATGCGGTAATCCAGACGTGGACCCGTTGCTCAGTGTGCCTAGAGGGATATGGCTGCACCTCACTGACGAGGCCCACAATAGGCCGAAACGTACGTCTGGGGTTTTGCTATTTCTCTTGTTCAGAGAGGGATTGCCTGGTAATTTCGGGGCTGGACTGCACTGTTAAGTCAGGATCAGACTGATATGCTACAGGAAAGTTTCTTCTCTGTGAAAGGCACATATTGAGCAAAAAGAGGCTGCTTCTAGGGTGGTAACTAGCCATAGAACAAGCTATTATGCTATTGTTCGTTCCCAGGTTTGAGCGCTTCTCTCTTTTTATTTATGCAAATTATGACACTTAGGGAAGTCTCTCCCTAAGTGTGATGCGGGAATCCAGACGTGGACCCGTTGCTCAGTGTGCCTAGAGGGATATGGCTGCACCTCACTGACGAGGCCCACAATAGGCCGAAACGTACGTCTGGGGATTTGCTATTTCTCTTGTTCAGAGAGGGATTGCCTGGTATTTCGGGGCTGGACTGCACTGTTAAGTCAGGATCAGACTGATATGCTACAGGAAAGTTCTTCTCTGTGAAAGGCACATATTGAGCAAAAAGAGGCTGCTTCTAGGGTGGTAACTAGCCATAGAACAAGCTATTATGCTATTGTTCGTTCCCAGGTTGAGCGCTTCTCTCTTTTTATTTATGCAAATTATGACACTTAGGGAAGTCTCCCTAAGTGTGATGCGGTAATCCAGACGTGTACGGTGTTGCTCAGTGTGCCTAGAGGGATATGGCTGCACCTCACTGACGAGGCCCACAATAGGCCGAAACGTACGTCTGGGGTTTTGCTATTTCTCTTGTTCAGAGAGGGATTGCCTGGTATTTCGGGGCTGGACTGCACTGTTAAGTCAGGATCAGACTGATATGCTACAGGAAAGTTCTTCTCTGTGAAAGGCACATATTGAGCAAAAAGAGGCTGCTTCTAGGGTGGTAACTAGCCATAGAACAAGCTATTATGCTATTGTTCGTTCCCAGGTTGAGCGCTTCTCTCTTTTTATTTATATCTTCTATACACTAGCCTGTTGTAGCTATCCACCCATCATTTAAATTTTACTGTTTAGTCTTCTGGTTCGCCTCCATTCCACAATTGGAGCAACTTTTCATAGGTTTCTGTTTTAGCTATTCGGGTATAATTATATTTTTCCAATTGAAGGAGTTTCCAGTCAACAATCGTGGGCAGCTGTGCTGTCTTCCAGCGGGTTGGAATCAGATATTTCGCCCTTGTTAGCATTAGTAGTGTTTTTTTTAATCGGGTTTCGAATTTTGAATGGAAGGTGAAAAAGTAATGTGTCTGGGGTCTTTGGAATGTCTATTTCTAGGATTTTTTGCATCTCTTCCCACACTGCGTCCAATAATTTTCTAACAGGGGGCATTCCCACCAGATATGTAACATGGAGCCTGTCTCTCCACAGCCCCTCCAGCATTTGCCCGAGGTGTTAGGGTATATTGTTTTAAGTCGAGACGGTGTTAGGTACCACCGCCTCAGAAATTTGTAGTGGGATTCCTGTGTATGTGCTGAGACCGTGACGGCATTGGCAGCCCGGAAAATCCGTTGCCACTCCAAGGTTGTGTATCCAGTTCCCAATTCTTCATGCCATTGTCTTGTGTAGGTTGGTAAAGTATTTTCTTTGAGCAAAAGAAGAAGTTTATAGATTATGTAGGTTAAGTGTCTGGGTGCGGATTGTAGTGTGCAAAGTTTTTCATAAGGTGTGGTTTCTCTGATGAAGTGCCGCTTATGCTTGTGTATAGAGATGTAATGGCCTATTTGTAGGTAGATAACCACGGTAAAGAAAAGTCAGGGTGTTCTTCTAAAAGTTCCTTTCTTGTTTTAATTCTCCTGTGTATGAAAAAATGGTTTATGTGGTTGTTAGCGAATGTAGTGTAGATCTGGTTTGGTTTGTAGGGGAAGTTCTGCATTTCCGTATACAGGGGACAGGGGGGGGGAAATCAGTAGTGGAGCTATGCGAGTCAGTTCTGACAGTCTTATCCCATTCAGAGAATAGTTCCTCCAATAATGGGAAATGTGCAACATCAATAGGTCTGTATCTTTTTATGTCCATGAGAGGGAGGCAAGATTACTTGTTTGTAAGATGCTAGCATCTAAATGTATCTTAATTTTGATCACTGCCATGGCACCACTTGACCACCCTTTGAAGAAGAATGGCTCTTCTGTAGAGATGAAAATTGGGGAGTCCTAAACCTCACCCATCTCTGGGGAGATATAATGTTTTTCTTCCTAATTGGAAAGAGTCCACAGCTGCATCCATTACTTTTGGGAAATAAGAACCTGGCCACCAGGAGGAGGCAAAGACACCCCAGCCAAAGGCTTAAATACTTCTCCCACAGGGGGGCGGAGCCAACTGCTGATGGAGCTGGACGTGTTTGAGCAGAGCTCCTGGCTTCTGGGCCATAATATGGAAAATACCGTACTGATATAAACCTTCACTTTCCCCAGTTTGCCACCTAAGAGTCCTTTGGCACCCACGTTGGAGCACAAGTCGAGCAGGAGCTCTACGCAGAGGCTTTATACCAACTTTGAGCCCTTCAACCCCACCCCATGGTGTGCATCACCGTTTTGGCTGCCGGGCTCACTCCCTCAAGAGTTTAATGTGAATAGAGGAATCAGGGGACTTCAAATTACCAGGTCCTGGGTACCCGTACATAATTAGCCATTCATACTGTGTAACCCTAAGGGCCGCGGCAAGTAAGCTGTTTGTGACGCAGCACTAATATGGAGACCTGGGGGCAGTCTGCGCGACGACTCATAGATGAGCACTTTCAGAGCCTGGAGATGGACCTTATTGCATTTGTTTCAGCCTTGACACAGAGACCAAGGCAGGTTACAGAAACCTCACATTACCAGCAGCACGTGAGTGTCGGCGTCACAGCTGCACACACACCTCAGAGCGGTCATGAAAAGACTGCAGGCGGCCCACTATTTGAATCCCTGGGCTCCGGTCGGGAGAAGGTGATGGTTATGGGCGCCTCACCATCTGGCAGGCTCGCAGTCATCCAGCCTGTTTTCTCACATAAATCTCACCTAATGAAGATCCCTGCACTGGTAGCATATATGCCATCCTTCAATTCAACAGTAATTGCGGACTATAAAGGGACACCATGGCCCAAACACGGACCTTTACAATCTTGGGGACCACTTCCTCGCAACGGAAAAGTTACAGTATTTGGACTGATCCTGACTTACCATGAAGCGGGCTAATCACGCTGACAGACGATTTTGCCCCCTGAAGGAAATGGTGGACAATGTGCTACACACGGACAATTACCTCGTCTTAACGTTTCACATATGCAAGTTTACTTTATCTGATGTGATGCACACTCAAAACTTTGTTGGTTATTGACCTGTTCTGTACGTTTGCACTAGGTAGAACTGGCTGCAAACTGCCATTGCTTTTTTGAGTTATGTTGGGTGCCCTCCCTTTTTTGCTTATTCTTTATACCCCAAAAGTTAGCCATCTCAACACTGTGTTTTGTAGAGGAGAAGGGTTCAGTATTTTTATAGTGTAAGGTATTAAGCAATTGCTGTGACCTTGTCACATAACCGTATGTCTATGCAATATCCTCAACAGGCAAGATCATAGATGGCCAATTTCTTAACTCTGTATTGTTATGCAATATTACCTCCCTACAACCTTACTACTCTATATGGCCACTTTAGGCATACCCTGTATATATGTTTGCAAGAATGTATGATGTGCACATGAGTGCTTCGAGCGAAAGTCACAGCATTTAAAGCTGTTTCTTTAAACTAGCATGCAATGCAGATATCCTACTATACATTCACTTTGTATAATATTTATTTTCTAGTATGTATATTGTACTGAGAATCATATATACTCGTATTTCGCATATACTAGCTTGTGATCAAGTTCTCCTAGATATTAATTCTCCTACTATACTGAGTACTGTTCCTTGGTTTAGTCCCGTAGATATTTCAAAATAGCTTAATGGAGGTGGCTCTAAAGTAGCTGCCATAGAGGGTCCATTTACTCTACATCCTAAAAGCCTCTTATGTTTATACTTATTTCTGTTGCAAGCCTGACACAAAACCACTCTCTTGCATTTAACTCTCTTAACATACCCCTAGGCAAGTGCCAATAATTCTCTTTTCACAAAAAGAAGCCGTACTGCCGGCGGCCGAGGCAGCGTGGCTTTCTTCCTTTACACACTAACAAGGTGCTAGTCCTAATTTACATTTTAGGAACCTGACATAAGATACATGCATACACAGTAGGGCAGTTTGTTAACTAGTGCTCTCAATAGCAATTGCCGAATACTCAGATGCCGATTTAGGGATCATACCTGACATAATTAACCCCTCATACTCAGAGTCCCCCCTCCCCCTCCTCCCCCCCCTTCCATAATAATCCTTCTACTTAGGAAGGCTACGCGACTAGTCGTTCATATGCCGCACCCTGTTTTTTTTTGTTTTTTTTTGGGTCTCATTATGTGCAGAGCTTTATCTGTATTACTTTGGGTTACCAACATACATTTTAATAATGCCAGGTTTAAGTTCATATTGCCTACTATTTCTATATTGGGACACATAACTTCAGTTTGAGGTCCACCATAGCGTCTTTAGCACAGGCAGGTCCTGCATTACTACTATATTTCATACCCTCCCTATGCTCCGTTTTCCGAATAAGCTCTATAAATTACGCCAGCTCTGCGTTTATAGAATTTGTGGCTCCCATGTACTGGATATTCCATTAACCTAATATGTAACTAGCACTTCAGCTACCCACTACACTCCAATGACCACCTCCCCCCCCCCCCCCCCCCCCCCCACCATAATATGCCTCCTAATTCAGGAGGACTATCTCTGCGGTCTTTCTAAGTAATACCGCAACTTTCACTACTTTTTTACTTGCAGCTTTTCATTTCACCAGTGTTGACTTTATCTCTTTTTTTGTTTTTTTGTTAGCATAATTAAAATGATCAGCTCCACTTACAAATTGAGTTAAAAGTCTTAAATCTAACAACTCTCTCTTATGTAACATGTTTAGCCTCACTTACAAATTGAGTTAAAAGTTTTAAACTTAACAATTTAAAGTTCATCCTATTCATACATCGTAAAAATTGTTTTACTGTATTATTAGTTACCAGATGTAACATCATGAAGATGTAAAATCTGAGGTGAATGTTAAGGGATCCATAAGTGATCTCTCCTATTTTAGGCAGCCTTCTACAAATGTTTATTTTTCCTTTACATGGTTTGAGGTCTAGGAGTGGCCTCCTATTTTTGCAGAGAAGGTTTCGATAATCATTGGCATCTTTATACTTTGTCTTTCAATAGTACAATTGATATTATTAACCTTGGTTTATGCAGCCTATAATGTATACTGTATATGATACCTTGTTATTGTTACTCTTTGTAGGTGACTGTACAATGCTCAATTGTTTGGCTTGTTTGCTGACATTTTTCCTCAATAAAAATATTAAAAAAAAAAAATACTTCTCCCACTTCCATCATCCCCCAGTCATTCTTTGCCTTTCGTCCCAGGAGGTTGACAGAGAAGTGTCAGAATTTGTTTTGTCTCTTATGGAGTTTTAAGTAGCCCTATAAGCTTCTCAACTTGAGGGCCTGGGTGAACGTCCAGAGATGCAGAGGGAGCTTCCCTTTGCGACACCATCCCGACTCATATTAACAGCTCCTACAGCAATCGGCGTTGACAAGTTTCGCAGACTGTTTCTCTCAAGTCCATGTCAGGAGCGATGCTACTAACCTGTCACACTTGAAGGGCCATGTTCCTGTTCCATGGCGTAGATTCTGGTAAGATCGTTTCAATTTTTATTACATAATATTAACACCGAACACAGGGTCACAGTGTGGTGCCTTTTATCTTTTTCAGAATCAAGGATTAATGTCTCCTTAGGGGGATTATTGAAAAGGGGGGAATAATAATCTTATATGTTTATTTGATTTTATGCTGCTTTATGTGTGAGATGTTAGGCTCATAGGCTGTTATGGAACATACAGGTTTCACTTTCACTTTGAGATCCATGCAGCTTACAAGCTTGGCGCGCTTTCTCTCATAGCAGGGTCAGTCCTGCATTGTGCACTATGTGATTCATTCCCTCTTTCCTGACCGGACTATCAGAGGGGATTCATAAATCTCTGTACTGCCTGGGTCATAGGAGGTGGTGAGTGCCCCAGCCATTGGGGTATAAGGGTGCCCTTTTATGAATAAAATAAAATGTTTTATTTCTCTAATTCTCCGGTTATTGCACTAGCGTAATGGATTCTGTTACTTTAGAGGGCACTCCCTCTATTCCTAAGGAGTAATTCCTGTTTGTATGGTAAGGATGCCCTAGTTCCCCCTCACAATTATGTTCTATATGCCTTAATAATGTGATAATATCAAACATGTTTGATACCACGGAGCCGTCCACCTCTGAGGAGTTGCGGATCCTCCATCTGGAGGGGGCCTTTTTTTCTCCGGATGTTACTGCGCAGTTCAGACAGCGGTGTCTGCGGCCTTAATGCTTTTCTTTGCCCTGCTAAGCACAAGCAAAGGGTTACATACTGCACTCCTTCCCAGAGTACATCAAATAATTTTTTAATTTAACTGATAGGGTTATCCGAGGATGCGGTTCTTTCTGAGGCTTCAGAGTATGAACTTTCTGGGTCGGATTCTGCTGCCTCTCCAGCTGCAGAGGAACCAGACTTTAGTTTTAGGAATTTGCGTTTCTTCTAAATAAAGTTTTTGGCGAATTCAGGGGTTCCAGAGGTCATATTGCCTGATGAACCTTTATTTCCTAAATTGAATAGAGTTTGAGGACAGGGTGGTGCCTTCCCTTCCCTGCTCCATGCATTCGCATGTTACTCAGACATGTTTTTTCAGTTATTGAACGACCCTTTCCTTATTGGATACGGGAATACTCAGTCTGCTCTTCGAATGACGCACCTCATTAGACATGTGGGGATGATGTAATCTCCTGATTGTCCATGTATTGAGATCTTTTCCAGTTTTTTTTGGAAGATCAGGGCTCCGTTTGGCTGGTCCTGTGGTAGGCCTGTTTCTTTTTGGGCGTTAACCTACGGGTTGCCTTGTATTTTATTTTCATCCAATAGGATTTCCTGTCTGTTTTCCTTCTTCCCCTCTGAGGGAGTATTTATGCGGCTTAACGATTAGGACCCGGATTGCAGACTTGTTCTGTCTGGTAGCTGTTGGGACACGTGGCGTTACTCTGCTTGGCTGGTCCGGTAGAGGCGCCGAGTGCTCATGTTATCCTCTGTGTTCAACTAAGCATTCTAGAGGACTGATGGGTCTGTGAGGTAGGAAGGATTGTCTCAGTCCTGAAAGCCTTCAATTTGGATGACTGGCTCAGTGGAGTTCCACTGCGTCTCTCTCTCTTGTGTCTAGGGTTGTCAGACCCTAGAGCTCCTTCCCATCTAGTGGAGGGTTGGTGGGCTTGCGCCCTTTTGCTACCGTGTTGGGCGGTTTGGCCTTTTTCCCTTTGAGGTCCTGGGTATTGTCCTTCTGGACTTAGTCCTCAGCAGCTAGTAGTTTATTGGGTAGTTCAGCTGCCTTGCAGCGGATAAGTTGCAGCATGTGACCAGCTGCAGCTATTGCACATTGATTGTGTACAGTCTAGCTGTTTTTATGAGACCTTTTGGTCTTTTTCTGTTGTCTCCATGTGAGTTAGGTCTCCTTTCAGGGACCTGGGTTCCCCTCCGGGATATGGTCATTCCCTGTTAGGGGCACTGGGTGTGGTCTCCTTGGACTCTGCTCGGAGCTGGGGATGCTGTGCGTCCTTTTCTCTCTATGATCCTCTGTTTGTATGGAGGTGATGCGGCGACCAGCCTTTGCTCGAGTGATTTTGGCCTCAGGGTATCCTCTTACTTGTTGTCCTGCAGCTGTTTGAGAGTCTATTAGCTCTAGTGTTGTTGTACAACCTTTTAACGCCTTAGCTCCTTTGGGGTATTGGACTTTGGCAAGGGGTGGTCTCTGCTTTGGGTCGGGACGTGTAAACAAGATTATGAGTTCTAATCAGCATGACTTTAGCAGAAATAGATCATGTCAAACTAATCTAATTAGATTCTATGAGGAAGTAAGTAAAAATATAGATAAAGGGGAATCAGTTGATGTGATATACTTAGATTTTGCAAAGGCATTTGATACAGTGCCACATGAGAGATTAATGCACAAAATTAAGGGACTGGGAATAGCTGAAAATGTTAGCTCATGGATAAATAACTGGATAAAAGATAGGGAGTAACGAGTAGTAGTAAATGGATCATACTCAGATTGGACAAAGGTAATCAGTGGCGTCCCCCAGGGATCAGTACTGGGCCCTGTTCTTTTTAATATTTTTTTAAATGACTTGGAGCAAGGATTAAATAGCGACATCTCTATTTTTGCAGATGATACTAAGTTAAGTAAGGTCAATAGGTCAGAGCAGCACGAACTCTCTTTACAAAGGGATTTGCTAAAATTAGAACTATGGGCAAGTGAATGGAAAATGAGATTTAATACGGAAAAATGCAAGGTTCTACAGTAAAAATAAGCAGGCTACGTATTTTTTAAATGGGACAAGACTTAGCCAAACACAGGAGGAAAGGGATTTGGGAGTAGTAATAGATAACAAGCTAAAGATGGGTGCACAATGCAGGGCAGCGGCTTCAAAGGCTAATAAGATACTAGCATGTATTAAAAGAGGCATTGATTCAAGGGAGGAAAGCATAATTCTGTCATTATATAAAGCCCTGGTAAGACCTCACCTTGAGTTTGGAGTGCAGATCTGGGGACCGATTGCTAAAAAAGATATTGCAGAACTAGAAAAAGTTCAGAGAAGGGCCACAAAGCTAATAAGGGGATTGGAGAAATTAACCTATGAGGAGAGGCTAGTGAAACTGGGTCTGTTTTCTTTAGAAAAAAGGCACTTGAGAGGTGACATGATTACTTTATATATATATATATATATATATATATATATATATATATATATATATATATTCAAGGCCCATATACAGAGATGGCAGAAGCTCTGTTTATTCCAAGAAAATTGTTTCTGACAAGAGGTCATAATTTAAGGTTGGAGGAAAGGAGATTTAATCTCCTGCAACGGAAACTTTTTTTCACTGTAAGAGCAATAAAATTGTGGAACTCATTACCAAAGGAGGTAGTGAATGCCAATTCCATAGATACATTTAAAAATAGTCTGGATAAATTTCTGTATATAAACAAAATTAATGGATATTATTGCTAGTATTAAATGGGTCACATTTTAATGAGGTTATTTAAGCTTAACTGGAGCTTTTTGAAAGTATTTTAGATTTGTATAGGTTGAACTCGATGGACTTCAGTCTTTTTTCAACCTTATCTACTATGTTACTATGTATGTTACTTGCGAGTTATCTCGTTATCCAGGTTGATCTGGAAATTGCGTTGATTTCCTGTGGTCCCTATGGTCAGGTTTTTTATGTCAGACGGGGTGTTAAGTTTGTCTAAACAATTGGGGGCTCAGATCTGTTTTCTCCCTGGTGCTTCCAGTTGCTGAGGCTTCGCTCAGTGTTTCCCTTTGTGGAGTTGTTGCTGGACTTTTTGGCTCTAGGGCTGGTTTGGGGTTCCCCAGTTCCTGGGAAGTTGGGCTATGTCCTTTTACTTGGACTAATTGACCTGGTCACGGTTGGCCAGGTTGTCTGAGTGCTAATGCTCATTGGGCCTTGACTTACGCCTTTATGGTCGGTTTCCCTTGGTCAGATTGCTGTGGTAACCTTTTGGATCACTGCTCTGCAGACAAATGGGTTTGCAGTGTCTCTGCTGCAGCTATTGCACATTGGATGTGTGTTAGCAAGTTAATTCCTTAGGGGAATTCCTTCCAAGTTCATCTGAGTTGGAGATTGATCTCTCCTTTAGCCTGTGGCTTTGTGTCTTGTGGGCAGGTGCTCTGCTTTTTTGGCCCCATCCCTTTTCTTAGGGCGGGGAGCTTATTCTCCTCCTTATGGAGGTGTGGTCCCTTTTCTTAGGGATTCTCTTGGATTCAGGAGGTTGGAACTGAGAATTAACCTTTCAGAGAGGGTGTTTTTCTCTGGGTTGTTACGTTCCATTTGGAGTCTTGCTGGCTCTGTGTCAAGACTATGGTGGGCCTTTTGTTAGATTCCTTTGGGTCTACGGCCTTGTCGTCTGTTTCTAAGGAGTCGGGTTGTCACCAGTGCTCTGTTGGGATGGCTGTGGCCATTCTTCTGCTTGTTTTTGAGCTGGTGTTGGGTTGTTCTGTTTCCCTGTTTTCAAGACCTACCGATGCTTGGGCTGGCCCGGTTGGGAGTGGGTTCTGAGATGTGCTGTCTTCTTCAGGATCTAGGTTGGCATTGTAGCTAGCCCCATGGGTTTACAAGCTGAGGGTCCCGGGTTACCATTCACCTTTGGGTTCTGGGTGTAACCTCTCTCTCTCTCTTGGGGGGGCAGTAGGTCTTGTTGAGGTTATGTGCTTCCCCTTTTGGAGCCCTGTGTGTAGGTCTAGCGGCTCGATTGCCTAGAGTGTGCCCTCTGTCTGGGAGTTCTCCTTTTGCAATCTGTTCTCTTGCTGGCCATTTTTTACTTCTCAGCAAGTATTCTTCTGGGTCATCCTAATGATGGCTGGCGTGTTCTTGATTCAGGGTTTTTTTTTGTCTGGGTCTGTTACACGTTCTTTTTATTGTCTGAATACGATAGTATTCTTAGTTCTGACGAGGTGAAGACTCTGTCTTCAGTTGTCTTTTGGTGCTTTTGCACGATATTGAGAGAAAGTTTTCTCTGTTCGAGGCATAGCCTCCCTTTGTCTTTCAGGACCCATTTGGGTCTTTGTGAGCTGGGCTCGCTATTGTTTTTTTTCCTTTTATTAATTTTGTGGTGACCTTTCGGTTCTTCCTTGCCTTATCCCTTGGGAGGTTTAGGTTGGTGTTCCCCTCCTTAGTGAGGGGTGAGTGGTGAGGGACTGCCTGTTGGACGACTGTGTCTCCTGGAGGACTGTTGGCTCAGTTGAGTCCAATTTTGTGGCCTCTAGCTAGGCTTCTGGACTATCTGCGGGTCAGTGCCCTTGGGGCTTTTCCTTTTCAAAGTATTCTCGGCTTCGGATGAAGCGGGGTTTTTGTTGGGTAGTGGTTTCTGGCTTGGTGCCCTCAGAATGGGCCGCCTATTGTACCCTCCCGTTTTTGCATTCAGTGTCCTCTTTAGCTTGGGTATTCTTTTCCCAAAAGCAATGAATACAGCTGTGGACTCTTTCCAATTAGGAAGAAAAACATAAATTATGCTTACCTGATAATTTCCTTTTCTACCGTTGGAAAAAGTCCACAGCTCCCCACCCTTTTTCTACGTGGGGAGTCTCTTTATACTTCTGGCAGAGTGACTGGGGGATGAGGGAAGTGGGAGGAGTATTTAAGCCTTTGGCTGGGGTGTCTTTGCCTCCTTTCTTATTACCCAAAAGTAATGAATGCAGCTGTGGACTCTTTCCAACGGAAGAAAAGTAAATTATCAGGTAAGCATATTTTATGTTTTTCTGCTCACTCTTGGTTTAATACCCTTCCAAATATATTCTTCAATCGTTTTGTAATAAGGGGAGGAACGTATGAGGAAGGGGGATTGGTATTGTTTGAAATAAATACAATATCCTACATTGATTTTCCCCAACCAGGAGATTGTTCTATGTTTCCAGGTTGAGAGGTCTCTAGCGATATCCTTCCAGAAAAACACATAGTTGGCTTCAAATATATCTGGTATTCAGGCAGAGATATTAATACCCAAGTATTTTAGAAACTTGGGGTTTAGCACAAAGGGGCTATGGTCTTTTAGCCAAGTTTTTGTGGAAGATGTTAATGAAACGCCTAAAAGCTCTGATTTAGTGTGGTTTAGAAGAAAGTGAGATGGAGACATCTCCATATTTGGAAAATTAAAGTAGTAGGGCTGGAATGGATGTTTCTTTGTCTGTTAAAGTGAATAGGAAGTCATCTGCATACATTGCTAATTTGTATTCTTTTGCCCCCAATTGTATCACTTTAATTGCTTGATTGGCTCTGATGTTACTTGCTAAGGTTTCAATCGAGATTGCAAAAAGCAAAGGTGATAGCAAACAACCTTGTCTAGTCCCATTAGAGATGGGCATCTGAAAGAATATTGTTAACCTTGATTTTTGCATTAGGGGATTAATAAAACCTCTCCCCAAATTTCATCTTCTCCATCGTGTTCACCCTATCAAATGCCTTTTCGGTATCTGTTGATAACAGAGCAAGTGGTATCTTGTTTATCTTAGAGTGGGCAATCAGTTGCAAGACTTTGAGAGTGTTATCTCTTGCCTTCCTCCGCGGTATAAATCCAACTTGGTCCGTAGAAATTAGTGCTGGGAGGAATTTATTGACTCTGTTGGCTAGGGCTTTCGCAAACAATTTTATGTCAGCGTTGAGTAAGGAAATTGGTCTGTAACGTTCCGGTCTATATGTCGATTTGCCTAGTTTTGGTATCACCATGATGTATGCAGTCAACATGGTCGATGACGACATTTCTACGTCAGGTATTTCATTGAATAAATTTTGTAGATGGGGCAACAAGATGGGCAAGAATGTTTTATAGTATTTAGCACCAAGCCCATCTGGGCCTGGGCTTTTCCCGTTGGGTAGATCTTTTAAAGCGATTTGTATTTTTTCAAGTGTTAGGGGGGTTTCAAGGAAGTCTATCGCGTCTTGTTCTAGTGTTGGTAGTTGTGTTTGAGTTAAATACTCCTATGCCGTGTGTTGGACAGAGGCCTTCTCAGGAGGCGGGAAAATATGAGAGAATTTAAGATTATATAACTTACTGTAGTAAGCACGGAAGGTTTCTGCTATTTCGGGGCTGAGTTTTGCCTTCTCTGTCTTTTATAGCAAATACATGTGATTTCAGTTGCGTACGCCGAAGTGCTCGGGCTAGTAGTTTCCCAGCTTTGTTGCCCCCTTCATAAAAATGTTTTTAAACAGTAAAGCTTTTTGTTGGTTTTCATCTTGTAGTAGTTTAAAGTCTAACCTAGCCTGGCTTAACTTCACTGTTGTGAAGAATGAAGCTATAGTTTTCCCTGTTCTGTTTTAATATTTTGACTTTATGTTTAATAAAGTTGCCCATAACGGACCCCAGTGTTTCACAGTAGGGCAAAGATGGATACATGCTAATGGATTGAGGACTAATAGAGCCCCCCCCATGTTGACTTCTGGCCTGAGTAACCCTTGCAATGTCCAAAAGAGATTTGACGTCCTCCACTGAGCCTGCTTGAGAATAAAATGCTGCGGTCAAGCTCCGCTGTCGCTGTGAGTTGGCCACAAGTACAGGAGTCTCCATGATACCCTCATACGCTCTCATATCTAGTTGCGTCGTGCCCTCAACTGAACGGAACTCCTCGTGGGCATCCAGGTGATCTAAGTAACCATGTCCAGCAAATACAAACATCTTCACACATCCCTGTAAAACCTTTCCCAAAACCCATACAACTACAACACAATAAATGTTCATGCTCTACATATGTATTTTTTAATGCATATACTTTACCCTGCATACTGTATATAAATATGACTGAGCTTCACTTGTACAATAGAATGCCTGACGAAGGTACCTCAGTGCCCTGAAAGCTTGCAACTGTATCCACTATTACTTAGCGTTTACAGGTATCACCTGCATATCATTTTTGTTATTTTCTTACAAAAGGTTTTTTACTTTTCTTAGAAATAGTTTTGAGTACAGTACTTCTTTTTGTTCTGCATTGCAAACGATCTGTATGCAAAATAAACCATTTAACACTGTCACTGTACAATTTACAAAGTTTTGCAAATCAAGACCACTTCAGGGATAAATCCTGGAAATCCATATTCCTGGTCTCATTTGCTGTGGCCAATAGACAAATATTACAGGGTCAAGGGACAAAGAAAGACCATTTACACAAAAGCAAGAGGTATTTAGTGTCTTTTTATATCCATTTAACAAGCATGTTTGTAACTGCAAACATGGATATTCTGATTACATAAAGTACTTGCTAAAAATGGCTTTGAAGTTACAAAGATCCCAGGAAACAGTTGGCATGAAGTTAGCAGCAATCTGCATCGACGTTTAAGGCTAAAACTGAATGTGCTTCTCCCAGCTTCCGGCATGAATTAAGCTCAGCATTAATCACAGGCTATAAAATCTGCTGTTTGTTTTTCTGTAATTTCTAAGACTGCTGTTTGTTCTGCCCCAGTAATTTGCATTCATGCACAGTGATCTAAAAGGGCCGTAAACAGTGTGAATAATGAAATAGTATCAATGCTGTCACGAAACTGATATTTATATTTAAAGACAGATTTAGCTCCGAGGTACCCCTTAAGGTAGAGATTTTCCAGGTGTCCCTCTTTCGTATTTACATTTCCTTTCATAGTCAACTTAATATAAATTCTCTAAAACAAAAGAAAAAATATTTTTGTTATGTAGAAAAGGCAGCAGCATGTTGGTCTCAGCTTCCAGTTGTGTTCGCACAGAACTGTGCAGTGTGGGTTGCTTGACATTTCTACAATGTGCATCTATGAGACATACGTGTCAGGGTTGTGATTATTTTCTTGTATAGGAGACTAAGAATGGTTCATTGCCTTTGAAAATTCTTTACCTTGTGCCATTGTTGAAAAAACATCTGCTGAGATGCATTTTATTATTTCTCTTGGTACCGATATGTTAGTGTGGCAATAGTAATATTTCTTTATTAGCATCAGCACCAGATTACAGATAGACATGGTTTATGAAAGAATTCCGACAGGGCTAAATGACAAGTGGTGCACTCACGTTAACATGCGCGATATTGAAATATTGTGCATGCTTATTACAAGTTGAAAATAAATGCAATTAAAGACCCTCATGATAAGGGATAAGGCTAAAAAAAGTTGAATAAATACATTAAAAATAAAGTTTTACACTCCTATATACAATATCTAATAAAAATTAGTAATATAAATATTAAAAAAGTTCTAAGGGTTAAAAGGTATAAGACAAGGTATGTGAATGGAAAGGGCTATAATGTATATATACATACATATATACACATATACATACATACATATATACACATACATACATATATACACATATACATACATATATACATATATACACATATATACACATATACAAACATATATACACATATATACACATATATACACATATACATACATATATACACATATATACACATATACATACATATATACACATATACATACATATATACACATATATACACATATATACACATATACATACATATATACACATATACATACATATATACACATATACATACATATATACACATATATACACATGTATATTCCACAGTAGGCAACACAAAATCCACTAGTTGTAATGTCTTGCAAAGCATCTTGTGTGCGGTAAATATGCTCTGACCACATAAATCGGGCAAAGTGATAAAAAACACACAATTTATTAAAAACTAGTATATATAAAAACAATCAATGCACAACCATGTGCAATGTGTGTAAATACGCTAAGCGTTTCATGGCCCTCCAGCCGTTTCTTCAGGCATATTATGTTTATCACTTCGTTTGACATTTAAACCTATCCCATCCAATCAGTGCATTACGTCACTATTTGAATTTAACACAGGTGTACAAAATTATAAAGCTACTTTGAATCATAAATTGCTACAATCCATATATGAACAAACATTTGATACATGAACTAACACCCTCTAGTGGTGAAAAACTGTCAAAATGCCCTGAGAGAAGAGGCGGCCTTCAAGGGCTTAGAAATTAGCATATGAACCTCATAGGTTTAGCTTTGAACTGAGAATACCAAGAGAACAAAGCAAAATTGGTGCTAAAAGTAAATTGGAAAATTGTTTAAAATGACATGCTCTATCTGATTCATGAAAGTTTATTTTAGACTAGACTGTCCCTTTAAGTCACTTACTTTATTTGGTACATTGTTAGCAAGTTAGATATCCACCCACTGATCATCTTACTGGTTTCACATATTTATGTAACTAACGGCTAGATTTAGAGTTTGGCGGTAGCCGTGAAAACCAGCGTAAGAGGCTCCTAACGCTGGTTTTAGGCTACCGCCGGTATTTGGAGTCAGTGATTAAAGGGTCTAACGCTCACTTTTCAGCCGCGACTTTTCCATACCGCAGATCCCCTTACGTCAATTGCGTATCCTATCTTTTCAATGGGATCTTTCTAACTCCGGTATTTAGAGTCGTTTCTGAAGTGAGCGTTAGAGCTCTAACGACAAAACTCCAGACGCAGGAAAAAAGCAGGAGTTAAGAGCTTTCTGGGCTAACGCCGGTTCATAAAGCTCTTAACTACTGTACCCTAAAGTACACTAACACCTATAAACTACCTATGTACCCCTAAACCGAGGTCCCCCCACATCGCCGCCACTCGATTACATTTTTTTAACCCCTAATCTGCCGACCGCCACCTACGTTATACTTATGTACCCCTAATCTGCTGCCCCTAACACCGCCGACCCCTGTATTATATTTATTAACCCCTAACCTGCCCCCCACAACGTCGCCGCCAGCTACTTACAATAATTAACCCCTAATCTTCCGACCGCAAAGCGCCGCCACCTACGTTATCCTTATGTACCCCTAATCTGCTGCCCCTAACACCGCCGACCCCTATATTATATTTATTAACCCCTAATCTGCCCCCCTCAACGTCGCCGACACCTGCCTACACTTATTAACCCCTAATCTGCCGAGCGGACCTGAGCGCTACTATAATAAAGTAATTAACCCCTAATCCGCCTCACTAACCCTATCATAAATAGTATTAACCCCTAATCTGCCCTCCCTAACATCGCCGACACCTAACTTCAATTATTAACCCCTAATCTGCCGACTGGAGCTCACCGCTACTCTAATAAATGTATTAACCCCTAAAGCTAAGTCTAACCCTAACACTAACACCCCCCTAACTTAAATATAATTTAAATCTAACGAAATTAATTAACTCTTATTAAATAACTTATTCCTATTTAAAGCTAAATACTTACCTGTAAAATAAATCCTAATATAGCTACAATATAAATTATAATTACATTGTAGCTATTTTAGGATTAATATTTATTTTACAGGCAACTTTGTAATTATTTTAACCAGGTACAATAGCTATTAAATAGTTAAGAACTATTTAATAGTTACCTAGTTAAAATAATAACAAATTTACCTGTAAAATAAATCCTAACCTAAGTTATAATTAAACCTAACACTACCCTATCAATAAATTAATTAAATAAATTACCTACAATTACCTACAATTAACCTAACACTACACTATCAATAAATAAATTAAATACAATTGCTACAAATAACTACAATTACATAAACTAACTAAAGTACAAAAAATAAAAAAGAACTAAGTTACAAAAAATAAAAAAATATTTACAAACATAAGAAAAATATTACAACAATTTTAAACTAATTACACCTACTCTAAGCCCCCTAATAAAATAACAAAGACCCCCAAAATAAAAAATTCCCTACCCTATTCTAAATTAATAAATGTAAAAGCTCTTTTACCTTACCAGCCCTGAACAGGGCCCTTTGCGGGGCATGCCCCAAGAAAATCAGCTCTTTTGCCTGTAAAAAAAAACATACAATACCCCCCCCCAACATTACAACCCACCACCCACATACCCCTAATCTAACCCAACCCCCCCTTAAATAAACCTAACACTAAGCCCCTGAAGATCTTCCTACCTTGTCTTCACCATCCAGGTATCACCGATCCGTCCTGGCATTCGGTGCTGAAGAGGTCCAGAAGAGGCTCCAAAGTCTTCCTCCTATCCTGCAAGAAGAGGACATCCGGACCGGCAAACATCTTCTCCAAGCGGCATCTTCGATCTTCTTCCATCCGGTGCGGAGCGGGTCCATCTTGAAGCAGCCGACGCGGATCCATCCTCTTCTTCCGTTGTCTCCCGACGAATGACGGTTCCTTTAAGGGACGTCATCCAAGATGGCGTCCCTCGAATTCCGATTGGCTGATAGGATTCTATCAGCCAATCGGAATTAAGGTAGGAATATTCTGATTGGCTGATGGAATCAGCCAATCAGAATAAGTTCAATCCTATTGGCTGATCCAATCAGACAATCAGATTGAGCTTGCATTCTATTGGCTGTTCTGATCAGCCAATAGAATGCGAGCTCAATCTGATTGGCTGATTGGATCAGCCAATAGGATTGAACTTGATTCTGATTGGCTGATTCCATCAGCCAATCAGAATATTCCTACCTTAATTCCGATTGGCTGATAGAATCCTATCAGCCAATCGGAATTCGAGGGACGCCATCTTGGATGACGTCCCTTAAAGGAACAGTCATTCGTCGGGAGACAACGGAAGAAGAGGATGGATCCGCATCGGCTGCTTCAAGATGGACCCGCTCCGCACCGGATGGAAGAAGATCGAAGATGCCGCTTGGAGAAGATGTTTGCCGGTCCGGATGTCCTCTTCTTGCCGGATAGGAGGAAGACTTTGGAGCCTCTTCTGGACCTCTTCAGCACCGGATGCCAGGACGGATCGGTGATACCTGGATGGTGAAGACAAGGTAGGAAGATCTTCAGGGGCATAGTTTTAGGTTTATTTAAGGGGGGGTTGGGTTAGATTAGGGGTATGTGGGTGGTGGGTTGTAATGTTGGGGGGGGGGTATTGTATGTTTTTTTTTACAGGCAAAAGAGCTGATTTTCTTGGGGCATGCCCCGCAAAGGGCCCTGTTCAGGGCTGGTAAGGTAAAAGAGCTTTTACATTTGTTAATTTAGAATAGGGTAGGGATTTTTTTATTTTGGGGGTCTTTGTTATTTTATTAGGGGGCTTAGAGTAGGTGTAATTAGTTTAAAATTGTTGTAATATTTTTCTTATGTTTGTAAATATTTTTTTATTTTTTGTAACTTAGTTCTTTTTTATTTTTTGTACTTTAGTTAGTTTATGTAATTGCAGTTATTTGTAGCAATTGTATTTAATTTATTTATTGATAGTGTAGTGTTAGGTTAATTGTAGGTAATTGTAGGTAGTTTATTTAATTAATTTATTGATAGGGTAGTGTTAGGTTTAATTATAACTTAGGTTAGGATTTATTTTACAGGTAATTTTGTTATTATTTTAACTAGGTAACTATTAAATAGTTCTTAACTATTTAATAGCTATTGTACCTGGTTAAAATAATTACAAAGTTGCCTGTAAAATAAATATTAATCCTAAAATAGCTATAATATAATTATAATTTATATTGTAGCTATATTAGGATTTATTTTACAGGTAAGTATTTAGCTTTAAATAGGAATAATTTATTTAATAAGAGTTAATTAATTTCGTTAGATTTAAATTATATTTAACTTAGGGGGGTGTTAGTGTTAGGGTTAGACTTAGCTTTAGGGGTTAATCCATTTATTATAGTAGCGATGAGCTCCGGTCGTCAGATTAGGGGTTAATAATTGAAGGTAGGTGTCGGCGATGTTAGGGAGGGCAGATTAGGGGTTAATACTATTTATGATAGGGTTAGTGAGGCGGGTTAGGGGTTAATAACTTTATTATAGTAGCGCTCAGGTCCGCTCGGCAGATTAGGGGTTAATAAGTGTAGGTAGGTGTCGGCGACGTTGTGGGGGGCAGGTTAGGGGTTAATAAATATAATATAGGGGTCGGCGGTGTTAGAGGCAGCAGATTAGGGGTACATAGGGATAACGTAGGTTGCGGCGGTGTACGGAGCGGCAGATTAGGGGTTAATAAGTGTAAGGTTAGGGGTGTTTAGACTCGGGGTACATGTTAGGGTGTTAGGTGCAGACGTAGGAAGTGTTTCCCCATAGGAAACAATGGGGCTGCGTTAGGAGCTGAACGCTGCTTTTTTGCAGGTGTTAGGTTTTTTTTCAGCTCAAACAGCCCCATTGTTTCCTATGGGAGAATCGTGCACGAGCGCGTTTTTGAGGCTGGCCGCGTCCGTAAGCAACTCTGGTATCGAGAGTTGCATTTGCGGTAAAAATGCTCTACGCTCCTTTTTTGGAGCCTAACGCAGCATTTTTTTGAACTCTCGATACCAGAGTTAATTTTATGGTGCGGCCAGAAAAAAGCCCGCGGAGCGTTAACAGCCCATCTACCGCCAAACTCCAAATCTAGGCCTTAGTGTTTGAATATGGATATAGCACTTAGTAAAATATAACATTATAATATAACACAGATTACAATTGTAGCCTAAATATTCCATATTCAGAAAAATATCAGAAAATTTAGATTTCAAATCTATTTTTTTCAGTTTGGATTTATATATATTTAAGGATAAACTATTTTGTCTTAAATATCTAACAGTTACAAAACTCATAATGTATTTTTGTCTCTCCATATTAAGTCACAACAAAGAAAAATTCATGCAGGATTGTGAGAGTACATATTCCAGCTGGAAATTCTCAGGAGGGTTCCGAACTTGGGTAAAAATGTCTTTGGTTAAAACAACAGATGAAGATGGCAGTAAATCGGTGGAATTTAGACAAGAGGTAAAACTATATTATATTATATATATATATATATATATATGTATATATATACACATATATACCCACACACACACATATATGTATTTGAGAATCTATAGTTTAATGTTAAAATTATATCTTTACATAATCATCTTATTTAAAAGGACATAATATTTAAAACTATTTCTTGCTATATTGCAGCTTACTAGACTCACTAATAACTGCTATATGTTAAAGGGACAGTCAACACCCATGAAAACTTTATTCCATACCTTAGATCAACAAAAAAAAATTAGCCTGTACCGCATCCCATCTTCAATACCACTAACGTAAGGTGTCTAATCTTCGAAAGAACATTTAGTTTTCAGCGGTAGATAGGGCCGCCAAACTCTTCCCCCTCCTCCTCCGTCCCCTTCTTGTTTAAATTCAATACTCGTTCACAGGGACACTGTTCTATTTCTAATGCGCATGTGCTATATAATTGTAGTATGCTCGCTATTAGAAATAGAATTTGTCTCCGTGAACACGGCTAAAGAATCTAGCCGAGGATTTGATTCTCATTGGCTGAAGACTTTGAGAAGAAGCCTCCTACGTAACAGTGGGGGGAGTTTGGCGGCCATATCTACCACTGAAAACTAAATGTTCATTCGAAGATTAGACACCTAACGTTAGTGGTATTGAAGATGGGATGCGGTGCAGGCTCATTTTTTTTTGTTGATCTAAGGTATGGGATAAAGTTTTCATGGGTGTTGACTGTCCCTTTACATTCTAGTTTAATTTTAATCCCTTTTTTAAGGACTAAGGGGTCAATTTATCAACCCCTACAGCAGGCTTCGCCTGCCTACGACTGCAGATTCTCACAAGAGAACCTGCACTCCATATTTAACAAGCAGTGGTCATCAGACCACTGCTTCCCTACTCTTGTCTTGTCTGACTGGGGAGATTGACAGCTCCTGCCCGTACGATCAGCTGTGCGTGGGCAGGGGGCGGCACTGCACACAAGCGCAAAATAGAGCCCCTGTCTGCCTCAGCTTGATAAATTGACCCCTATATGTAGATTGAGGTTTATGACTGCTTAGAGATGTTAATCTCAGATGCTAATTCTCTCCTTCCTAAATACATAAGGGTGGTTTGGTCCAAGTGAGACCTCTTGGAATTTAAGGAGTACTTATAACCGGAAAATCGAGGTTTCATAGCAATATGTTCAATATAATTGTTTTTTATGTGCTTCTTTTTGCACATTGTTTAAATTGTGGACCAATTCTATCATCATGTGTTTATTTTCTCTATTAGTATGGTCATAATGTGTTAATCTGCTATGACTGTTGAATAGACACTTGTCTTATGATGTCTTTGCTCATAACCTCAGTAAAAGATTATTTTATTTAAAAAAAAAAGGAAATATTGTAATAGTAAAATGTGTTAGAGTATTTTTTTATTGTCTGTGTTTGTGTCTGTTTCTTTCTAATAGTTGTGAGAGTCCACAAGACCTTACTCTTGGGAATTACATCACCTGGCCACCAGGAGGAGGCAAAGACACCCCACACCAGAGTTTCAGTATCCCTCCTCTTTCCCCTTCAATCCCAGTAGTTCTTTGTCTTGTCAAGGAGAGGACAAGGATAAATGTGTTCATTGAATTACATTAGTTTCTTCAATCAAGTTTTTCCCTCAATGGAAAGTTCCTAGAATAGAGGGATAGAGGAGAGTTGTGCAGTATAAATCTCTTCCTCAGCGTCTCATTAACAAGCAGACCATGGGTGTTGCATGGCAGTGCCTTTGCCTCCTCCAGTCTAGTCATGGTGTGTACTCTCCCATCAAGGTCCTACACTGTTAGTTACAGCTAAGGACAGAGCTACACTGCAGCATTGCTCTATTATTATTATTGGTTATTTGTAGAGCGCCAACAGATTCTGCAGCGCTAACTCTATAGGCATCGCTTGTGTGTCAGATCACTGGAGGTGTCAAGACAGGTGATAGTCCTATACCAGAGACAATAATCAGATTTTAAACAATATAAATAAATATTTATGGAAACGTTAGGCTGGATAAGGAACTCTGGGAGTTCATACCGGCAGGTCATATCTACTATTTCTCACAGGTGGGAGGTTTTTCTGAGTGCCTCCTAAAAACTCCTCTCCTTATTATGCTATTAACCCCTTGGTAGAGGGCACCTTATTATTTGGCACACATGGAGCAGACTGAGGCTGCAGCCACTGATTTGATCATAACTGAAAGTAGTCCCTCAGACATTGAGATACCTATTGACAAATGTTTAATGTGCAAGTTGGTTACTATCTGTGCCCCAGCGCAACTTTGCAGTTTCTGCTTATCCTCTGCTCTACAGTCTCATTCTCAGGACCCTAGCACTAGCCCTTCTGTGAGTCATCCACCTGTATAAATTATGCAGGGTAGCCCCAGATTTTAAATCTCATTTACAAATCTAAACATTTCCTCAGGATCCTCTTCAAAGTGCCATACTCCTGCTAAACCATACAGGGTCAAGCGGGTGCAGGCTTTGGATGCTATCAATTCCTCTTGCAGTTCAGATTGCTAATTTTTTTTGGAGGAATCTTCACTGAATCTGAAAGAGAACCAGAGGAGATTACTTTTCAGTTGGATCATCTCGATCCTTACTTAAAGAGATTTTGAGAACTTTTGGGGTTCAGGAACCTAAAGTGGTTGAGGACAAAGCAGTACCGAGGTTAGATTTTATTTTAAGACCTAAGTCCAAGGTCTCTGATTCTTTTCCTGTCCTGTCATTAGTGTCAGAAATAATTTGTAAGGAATGGGACAAGCCTGGAGTTCCATCGCCTACTGGTACGCCATCGCCTACATTCAAGAAGCTTTTCCTGGTTCTGGAGGGAAACTTGCAATTGTTGGGGACTATTGCTATGGTTGATGTTGCTAGAGGACAGTACTTTCAAGTATCCAATGGATGAAAAATTAGAAGGTTACCTTAGGAAGGCCCTTTTACAGGGGGGTTTACTGTTTCAACCCGCTGTATGCATTGCAGTGGTAGCTGGAGCTGCGGCTTTTTGGTGCGACTCCTTAACAGATCTAGTGTCAGTGGAATCTCCTTTAGAGGATACCCAGGATAGAAACCATTTTTTACAGACAGCAAATGCCTTAATTTGTGATGCTATCATCCAGATCATTCACATTAATTTAAAAAAATACGGCACTCACAGTTTTGTCGCAAAGAGCTCTTTGGCTAAAATCTTGGTCAGTTGACATGTTCGTTCTCTAAGTCCAGACTATTATTTTTAACCTTTAAGGCAAAGAGTCTATTCGGTCCGTGATTGGACTTGAGTATTTCTACTGTGAAAGGGGGTGGGGAGCCTCAGGATAAGAAATCTAGGCCTATGGGAAAATCTGGTGCCCGTTTTCGTTCCTTTTTCCAGAACAGGAACCAGAGATCTTCTTTCTCTCAGAAGACTGAACCCTCCAAGTCTTCCTGGAGATCAAATCCAGTATGGAGCAAGCCCAAGCAGACCAAGAGTCCAAGTCCGCATGAGGGTGCGGCCCCCCACCCGAATTCTTCTCTTGTAGGTGGCAGACCAAGGCTTTTTTGGGAAGCATGTGCTCAGTCTGTTCAAGACCCTAGGGTTCTATAGATTGTTCTAGAGATTGTCTCCCAGAGTTACAGAATAGGCTTTAGATCTCGGCCTCCGAGAAGGGGAGATTCATCTTGTCTCACATTTCTAAAAGACCGGAAAAGTGAGGGGGCCTTTTTTTAGTGTTTACACAATTCAGATGACATGGGAGAGATCGTCCCAGTTCTATTGGCAGACCAGGGAAGAGAGTTTTATTCAAACGTGTTTGTTGTTCTAAAGAAGGAAGGGATTTAAAGACCCATCCTGGATCTCAAAACTCTAAACAAGTTCTTAAAGTTTCCTTCCTTTAAGATGGAAACCATCAGATCAATTCAGCCTCTGATACTTCAGGGTCAATGTATGTCCACAGTGGACCTGAAGGATACATATCTACACATCCCAATCCATCGGGATCATCATCAATTCCTATGGTTTGCTTTTCAAAACAAGCACTATCAGTTTACAGCTCTCCTGGTCTAGCTATGACTCCCAGGATATTTACAAAGGTTATAGGAGCTCTTCTTACTGTGATTGGGGTTCATGGAGTAGCGGGAGCTCCTTGCCTGGACTATATATTGGTACAGGCGCCATCTTTACCTTTAGCAGTTGCTCGTACAGATAAATCACTCTGTTTTCTTCACAAGCTGCAATGGTATGGGTCAAGATCGAGAGATTGGAGGTACCATTTGTTTTGGAGGTACCATTATCTTTCCTAAGATATGGTGAGTCCACAACGTCATCAATTATTAGTGGAAATATCTCTCCTGGCCAGCAGGAGGCGGCAAAGATGTTAAATAAGTATCACTCCCCTACCCATAGTCCCCAGTCATTCTCTTTGCCTCTGTTAATGGAGGAGATGAAGTTTAGTGTCTTTAGTGTCTGAAGAAAGGATTTGGGTATAGCTGTAGTCCACGTCAATCTCTGCTGCAGAGTAGTGGTGGCTTTTGTAATTGCAAAGGTCAAAAGCCTTCCTCTTCCGCTTCCAAACAGGAGCAATCCAAGTCCTCTTGGAGACCCAGTTAGTTCTGGAACAAGGGGAAGCAATCTAAGTCAGCATGATGGGTCAGCCCTCAGTCTGGAGTCTGATCAAGTAGGGGGTAGACTTTACCTGTTTCCATCTAAAGGGGAGGAGAGTCCACTGCTTCATTAAATCACTTGTGGGAATTAAGAACCTGGCCACCAGGAGGAGGCAAAGACACCCCAGCTAAAGGCTTAAATATCTCCCCAACTCTCCTTGCAGTTATTCTTTGCCTTTCGTCACAGGAGGTTGGCAGAGAAGTGTTGGAAGATTCGGAGGAGTCTCTTATGGAGGGTAGTACTCTTCACAATGGGACTGGAGTTTTAAATAGTCCTGTCAGGCTCTCAGTGAGAGCATGGGTGAAAGTTAGAGTCCGGAGATGCAGGGGAGTTCTCCTGTGAAACCATCCTGACTCATATTAACAGCTCCTTAAGCAATCAGCGTTGAAGAGTTTCGCTGCCTGCTTTTCTTCTCTCAAGTCCATGTCAGGAGTGACGCTACTAACCTGTCACACTTGAAGGGCTGTGTTCCTGTTCCACGGCGTTGATTCTGGTATGATCGTTTCATATATATATATATATATATATATCCAATTAGCACGTGTTCCAGCACTCCAGCTTCAACTAATAATGAAGCACCTGGGTGCAATCCTCAATGGATTGTAGATAAGAGCGAGGAAAGGGAGGGCACTCTCAGGATTTATATACATCAAAGTTAGTTTATTTTTTATTACAACGTTAGAAAGTCATAAGGATAGGTCGACGTTTCGGCTTACATAGAAGCCTTCATCAAGGCAAATGAACAACTCACAACAGCGACTTGCAGCCGCACACAACACCACCAGCAAAACAGGTGTTGTGTGCGGCTGCAAGTCGCCGTTGTGAGTTGTTCATCTGTCTTGATGAAGGCTTCTATGTAAGCCGAAACGTCGACCTATCCTTATGACTTTCTAACGTTGTTGTTATAAACAATAAACTAACTTTGATGTATATAAATCCTGAGAGTGCCCTCCCTTTCCTAGCTTATATATATATATATATATATATATATATATATATATGTATATATATATATATGTGATAACGCAAGAAGTCAGGGTCACAGTGTGACTCCTTTATCTGTATAGATTTAGGGTAATACCCTCGGAAGGGGGGTTATAGAACAGGGGGGATTTTAATAATCATAATAATGTTTGTGTGTTTTTACTGCACTTGTGTGAGATGAGGCTCTGTCATTGTGGAACAGTTAGAGAGATCGAGGCAGGCTTTTTTGTCTCATCTCTCGCTCAGTGCAGGGGCAGTCCTGCATGGCACTCCATGTGACCAGGTGTGGCCTCAGTAACTTCCTCTTTTTCGACCTGTGTTCGGAGGAGACGAAAGCTGTTTCTGGTAGTCCAGGTCATAGGAGGTGGTGAGTGCTCCGGCCATTGGGATATAACGGTGCCATTTAATTAATCATCAAGTCTGTAATAAAGGCGCAAGCTATGGAGGACTTTGATATGTTGGAGGAGACTCCTTCTTTATCTAAAACTACTAACTGTGTATTCTGTGAGGAGCTTCCGGTGGAACCGCTGTTACAACTCTGTTCCACATGTTATGACAATGTTACTACTTAGAAAAAAAAGTAGCATTTAGTACAACCGAGCCGTCCACCTCTGAGGGTTCTCCATCCCGCAAGATGTGTTCCCTAAAAGCATCTCCAATTACACATGCAGTTCCCCATGGCACTACTAACACTCCCGCGGGAGGGGTACTTTGGCCTCCAGATTTTGCCGATCATTTGCAGACGGCGGTCTCTGCAGCCATAAATGCAATGCCTAGGCCTACTAAGCGCAAGTGGGGGGTACAGCTCAGCTATCTGTCTCAGGGTTGTTCGACTCCGCTGGATACTTTGGACAGATTATCCGCAGAGGAGGACAATTCCGAATTGTCGGAGGGTGTTGCCTCTGAAGCGGTATCGGCTACTTCTAGGCCTCCGTCCACCATGGAACCAGATTTCAAGTTTAAGATGGAGCATTTGCGTTTCCTACTGAAGGAAGTGCTTGCTACGCCGGAGGTTTCGGAGCCGAAGATACCGGAGGAACCTTCGATCCCTAAATTGGATAGGGTTTACGAGGACAGGGTATTGCCCCAGGCCTTCCCGGTTCCTATCAAAATGGCGAACATTATTAAAAATGAATTGGAGAAACTAGGTTCGCCTTTTTCTCCCTTGTCTTCTTTTAAGAAGCTTTTCCCCATTCCAGATGCACAGCTTGAACTGTGGGGAACCGTCCCTAAGGTGGATGGTGCTATCTTCACGCTCGTTAAGACAACGACCATTGCGCTTGAGTATAGTTCCTTTTTTAAAGAACCCATGGATAAGTAGATGGAGTCTATGTTGCGGAAGATGTTCCAACTGATGGGGTTCGTTTTCCAACCGGCGGCGGCTGATGCTGCAGTGGCTGGGGTGGCTACCTATTGGTGTGATGCACTAGCAGCTATGGTTGAGGTGGAGACCCCCCTCTAGGAGATTTTGGATCAAATCAAAGCTTTAAGGGTAGTGCATTAGTTAATTTGTGATGCTAACATGCAGATTATTCGCCTGAATGCTAAGACGTCAGGATATTCTGTTTTAGCTTGCAGGGCTCTGTGGCTAAAATCGTGGTCTGCAGACATGACATCTAAGTCTCGCTTGCTTTCCCTTCCATTCAAAGGGAAGATTTTATTTGGCCTGGGCCTGGATTCTATTAGATCTACAGTCACGGGTGGCAAGGGCGCCTTCTTACCTCAGGATAAGAAAGCCAAACCTAAGGGATCTACTTTTCATCCCTTTCGTGTGGACAAGTCTTAGCGCTAGCAGCCTTCCGCAAAATCTGAGCAATCCAAGGGTGCTTGGAAGCCAGCAAACTCTTGGAATAAGTCTAAGCAGAACAAGAAGCCTGCTGAGTCAAAGTCGGCATGAAGGAGTGGCCCCCGAGCTATCCTTGGACCAGGTAGGGGGCAGACTATCTCTTTTTGCGGGGGCCTGGAGGGGAGACGTTACAGACCCTTGGGTCCTGGAGGGCATCGACCAGGGGTATAGGATAGGTTTCAAATTGTATCCGCCCAGAGGCAGGTTCCTCCTGTCAAACATCTCTTCGAAACCAGAAAAGAGAGAAGCCTTCCTGGGATGTGTGAGGGATCTCTCATCTCTCGGGGTAATCATCCCCCCCAACCTCACCGACACTTACATTATACTTATTAACCCCTAATCTGCTGCCCCCAACATCGCTGACACCTACATTATATTTATTAACCCCTAATCTGCCACCCCAACGTCGCCGTCACTATTCTAAATTTATTAACCCCTAAACCTAAGTATAACCCTAACCCCCCTAACTTAAATATAATTTAAATAAATCGAAATAAAATTCATATAATTAAGTATTTTATTCCTATTTAAAACTAAATACTTACCTATAAAATAAACCCTAAGCTAGCTACAATATAACTAATAGTTACATTGTAGCTAGCTTAGGTTTTATTTTTATTTTACAGGCAAGTTTGTATTTATTTTAACTAGGTAGAATAGTTACTAAATAGTTATTAACTATTTAATAAATTACCTAGCTAAAATAAAGACATATTGACCTGTAAAATAAAACCTAACCTAAGTTACACTAACACCTAACACTACACTATAATTAAATTATTTCCCTAAATTAAATACAATTAAATACAATTAAATAAAATTATCTAAAGTACAAAAAAACAAACACTAAACTACAGAAAATAATAAACAAATTACAAGATTTTTAAACTAACACCTAATCTAATCCCCCTAACAAAATAAAAAAGCCCCCCCAAAATAAAAAAGTCCTACCCTACACTAAATTACAAATAGCCCTTAAAAGGGCCTTTTGCGGGGCATTGCCCCAAATTAATCAGCTCTTTTACCTGTAAAAAAAAATTACAAATCCCCCCCAACATTAAAACCCACCATTCACACAACCAACCCTACTCTAAAACCCACCCAATACCCCCTTAAAAAAAAACCTTACACTAACCCCTTGAAGATCACCTTACCGGGAGAAGTCTTTATCCAACCGGGCCGAAGTCCTCAACGAAGTCGAAAGAAGTCTTCATCTAAGCCAGGCGAAGTGGTCCTCCAGACGGGCAGAAGTCTTCATCCAGATGGCATCTTCTATCTTCATCCATCCGGCGCGGAGCGGGTCCATCTTCAAGACATCCGACGTGGAGCATCCTCTTCATCCGACGGCTAACACTGAATGAAGATTCCTTTAAATGACGTCATCCAAGATGGCGTCCCTTCAATTCCGATTGGCTGATAGAATTCTATCAGGAATAATTTAGTTAATGACAGTAATTTTTATTTAGATTTCTTTTAATTATATTTAAGTTAGGGGGGGTTAGGGTTAGACT
Source organism: Bombina bombina (assembly GCF_027579735.1). Classification (NCBI taxonomy): domain Eukaryota; kingdom Metazoa; phylum Chordata; class Amphibia; order Anura; family Bombinatoridae; genus Bombina; species Bombina bombina. Next base: position 1,116,914,762 of record NC_069502.1, on the reverse strand, counting down.
TAGATTTAGGGGTTAATAACTTTAGTATAGTGGCAGCGATGTTGGGGGCGGCAGATTAGGGGTTAATACATGTAGGTAGGTGTCAGCGATGTTAGGGACGGCAGATTAGGGGTTAATAATATTTCACTAATGTTTGCGAGGCGGGAGTGCGGCAGATTAGGGGTTAATATATTTATTATAGTGGCGGCGATGCGGGAGGGCCTCGGTTTAGGAGTTAATAGGTAGTTTATGGGTGTGTACTTTTTAGCACTTTTATGCTACGGCTTTGTAGTGTAAAACTCTTAACTACTGACTTTAAAATGCGGTACCAGTCTTGACAGGAGAGGGTCTACCGCTCACTTTTTGGCAGACTCGTAATACCGGCGCTATGCAAGTCCCATTGAAAAAAAGAGGATACGCAATTTACGTAAGTGGATTTGCAGTATTGCCAAGTCTGGCCAAAAAAGTGAGCGGTACACCTGTACCTGCAAGACTCGTAATACCAGCGGGCGTTAAAAAGCTTTTTAAACCTAATGCAAAACTCGTAATCTAGGTGAATGCATGTTATTGACAGCTTAATAAGACCTGGGACGTCTCCCTATGGTCTGGATGACAATAATTAAGAAATTTCTTTAAAACAACAGGTTCTGGGAGCTCTTCTTGCAGTGGCGAGTGCCAGAGGAATTGCGGTGGCCCCGTATCTGGACGATATCCTGGTCCATGCTCCATCCTACAGTCTGGCGGAGGATCATTCGAGAGCTCTCCTACTACTACTTCGATCCCATGGGTGGAGGATAAGTGAGGGGAAGAGTTCATTGGTTCCCAGCAACAGGGTGGAGTTCCTGGATACGATAATATATTCTTCTGCAATAAATATTCTTGACAGACCAGAGACATTGCAAGCTGGTGTCCAACTGTCTAGCCCTGCAGACATCCTCCAGGACTTCTATGGCCAGATGTATGGAGGTGATCAGGCTCATGGTATCCAGCAAAGATGTCATTCCATTCGCCAGGTTTCATCTCAGATCTCTGCAGCTGTGCATATTGAGACAATGGAACAGCCATCATTCAGACTTGCCCCAAGAGAAGACGGGTGAGGGAGTCCCTGTCTTGGTGGACCCGAACATTGTCGTGGGGTTTTCTTTCCTGAGACTGTCCTGGGAGATTGTAACCACGGATGCGAGTCTATCAGGTTGGGGTGCCAGAAGGGCACAAGGCAGATGGACTCGAGAGGAACCGAGTCTACCTATAAACATTCTGGAACTTCGATTTTCAACTCGATTTTCAACGCTCTAAAGGCTTGGCCCCCTCTGGAGTCGTCCTAGTTCATCAGATTCTAGTCGGACAACATCACCTCGGTGGCTTATATAAACCACCAGGGGGGGGGGTGAGAAGCTCCCTAGCGATGAGGGAAGTATCTCGGATTCTGGAATGGGCAGATACTCACAATTGTTCATTCTCAGCAATCCACATTCCGGGTGTGGACAACTGGGAAGCGGATTTTCTGAGCAGACAGACGTTTTATCCAGGGGAATGGGCTCTCCACCCTGAGATGTTTGATGAGATCTGCAGCAGATGGGGGATGCCGGAAATAGATCTCATAGCGTCCAGTCTCAATTACAAGCTACCCAGATACGGGTCGCGATCCAGGGATCCCCAGGCGGAACTTCAATTTTATCTACATATTTCCACTGTTGCCTCGAGTAGTGGTCCGCATCAAGCAGGAGCGAGCTTCAGCTATTATGATTGCACCATTGTGGCCGAGGAGGACGTGGTTTGCGGGTCTAGTGGCAATGTCGTCCTATCCGCCGTGGAAGTTACCTTGTCACAAGGACCTGCAAGTTCAAGGTCCTTTTCTTCATCAAAATCTCGATTCTCTGAGGCTGACTGCATGGAGATTGAACGCCTAGTCTTAGCCAAGAGAGGTTTTCTGGAGATCGACACCCTCCTCCAGGCCAGGAAGCCAGTCAATAGATGCATCTACCACAAGGTGTGGAGGACCTACTTGTCCTGGTGTGAGGAATGAGGATACTCTTGGCACAAAGTCAGGGTATCCAGGATTTTGGACTTTCTCCAGGATGGTCTGGATCAGAGGCTTGCCGCCAGTTCTCTTAGGGGACAGATCTCGGCTTTGTCTGTACTTTTGCATAAGAAGCTTGCAGAGCTTCCTGACATTCAGTCCTTTGTTCAGGCTCTAGTTAGGGCCAGGCCAGTCTTCAGGAATCCGGCTCCTCCTTGGAGCTTAAACTTGGTTCTTAAGGTCTTGCAGAGGGCTCCGTTTGAGCCTATGCATGCACTTGACATTAAGGTTCTTTCATGGAATGTCCTATTATTACTGGCTATTACATTGGTGCGCAGAGTTTCTGAGTTGGCAGCCTTGCAATGTGAGCCTCCCTACTTGGTTTTTCATGCCGATAAGGCTGTTCTTCTCACTGGATTGGGATTCCTTCCCAAGGTGGTGTTGAGTCGTAACATCAATCAGGTAATAGTAGTTCCTTCTTTGTGTCCTAACCCTTCTTCTTCGAAGGAGAGGTTACTTCATAATCTAGATGTGGTTCGGGCGCTGAAGTTTTATCTTCAGGCCACAAAGGAGTTCAGACAGAATTCGTTCTTATTTGTGGTGTATTCGGGGAAGCGCAGGGGACAAAGGGCCTCTGCCACTTCTCTATCTTTTTGGTTGAGGAGTATGATCCGTCTGGCATATGAGACAGCGAGACACAAGCCTCCTGAGAGGATTGAGGTTTACTCGACTAGAGCTGTAGCTTCTTCTTGGGCCTTTAAAAATGAGGCTTTGTCAGGGTGCCAGGAATCAGACTGAGATGAGAAGTGCAAAAATAATCACACCTTTATTAATAGCAAAAAATAATAAAAAGTCCACAAGTCAAATAACAAGCCAGGAGTCAAAACCAGAGCTGGTAGTCAGACGAGCTGAGTCAGGAGCCAAAGCGAATAGTCAGACAAGCCGGAATCATGAACAAGGGAAAAAGCAAAGTCAGGAACAAGCCAGGGATCAGGAACGACAGGCAGGCAGGTAATACACAGGAACTCTCAGAAACAGGTCTGAGACAACGCAAAGGCAACGCATACTGAACAGAGGCCCTTTAAATAATAAGTGATGACATCACAATTCTGAGACTGCATCCTGTCTCACACGGATGATGCACCAGTCTGGCCATAAAAGGAAGTGCAGGAAATGAGCAGCATCCCCCACAATGCACCATAGTCAGCAAGAGAGGTGAGTAAAATGGCTGCCAGCAGCACATGGCAAACAAGTCAGGAAAAAACCTTGACAGTACTCCTCAACGACCCCTCCCCCATGGGAGGACAAAAGGCTTATTGGGGAAACGGGCATGGAAGGCACGGAGGAGGGCGGGAGCATGAACATCAGAGGAGGGATCCCAAGAACGCTCCTCTGGACTGTAGCCCCTCCAGTGAAACAAATACTGTACACGGCCCCTGGACATACAAGAGTCAATAATGCTGCTGACCTCATACTCCTCATGGTTGTAAACAAAGATAGGATGGGTACGAGGCAACACAGTGGTAAACCGATTACAAACCAATGGTTTCAAGAGGGAGACATGAAAAACATTGGAGATGCGCATAGCAGGAGGAAGGTCAAGAGCGTAGTCCACAGGATTAACCCGTCAGAGTATTTGAAAAGGACCAACATAAAGGGGAGTCAATTTATTGGAAGGCACACGAAGGTTCAAGTTGCAGGAGGATAGCCAAACTCTCTCACCAACCTGGTAGGAAGGTGCGGGTAGACGCCTACGATCAGCCTGGAACTTTTTTGCGCTGCATAGAATGATGAAGGCAATCCTGAATCTGCACCCACGTGGAACGGAGTTGCCGGAGATGCTCCTCGTAAGCTGGAATACCCTGAGACATGAATGAATCTGGCAACAAGGATGGTTGAAACCCATAATTCGCCATGAACAGGGATAACTTGGAGGAAGCATTAATAGCACTATTACGAGCAAACTCTGCCCAAGGTAACAGTTCAGATCAATTATTTTGGTGATCTGAGACATAGCAACGGAGGAACTGTTCCAGAGCTTGATTAGACCGTTCCGCAGCCCCATTGGATTGAGGGTGATATGCCGAGGAGAAGGAATGCTGGATCCCCATTTGAGCACAAAAGGAACGCCAAAATCTGTAGACAAACTGGCTATTCCGGTCCGACACTATCTCCTTGGGTAACCCATGTAAACGGAAGACCTCCCGGGCAAAAATTGAAGCAATCTCCTGAGCGGTAGGCAGCTTCATCAAGGGAATGCAATGTGACATTTTAGAAAAACGGTCAACCACCATAAGGATAACAGTAATGCCATTGGAAACAGGGAGCTCGACAATGAAGTCCTTGGAAAGATGTGTCCAAGGACGCTCACCATTAGCAATAGGTTGAAGAAGACCCACAGGAAGATGTCAAGGAGTCTTATTCTGTGCACAAACTGAGCAGGAGGCAACATATGCAGCAACATCAGAACGAAGACCTGGCCACCAGAATTGTCGAGTGACGGACCAAATCATTTGGTTCTTGCCTGGGGGACCTGCGGCTTTAGGATAGTGGTAAGTGTGCTAAAGTTTAGTTTGAAGATTCTCAGGAACAAAACACTTACCACTAGGTTTCTCAAGAGGTGCATTGATTTGTGCATCCAGGATCTCCTCCCCAAGGGAGAAGTCAAATTAGTACGTATGGTAGCCAAAATATGGTCAGGAGGTATAACAGTAGGTACAGACTTTCACCTTGGACAGAGGCAAAAATTGTAGAGAGAGGGCATCAGCCCTAACATTCTTACTACCAGGCAGGTAGGAGACCACATAATTAAACCGAGACAAAAGTAGCGCCCATCTGGCCTGTCGGGGTGACAAATGTTTTGCTTCAGATAGATAAGTTAAATTCTTGTGATCAGTTAGAATGAGGTCTGGCATGCTAGTACTCTCGAGAAGATGCCTCCATTTCTTGAGTGCCAAAATTATGGCCAGTAATTCCCTGTCGCAGATTTCATAATTGCACTCTCTCTTACAGAAGAAACCACACGGATGCAAGGAACCGTCAGGCGTAGGGCGTTAAGACAAGAGGGCACCTACTCCAGTCTCAGACGCATCGACCTCAATTATGAAAGGCAGGACAGGGTTAGGATGAGCCAGAACTGGAGTGGCAGCAAAGGCAGTCTTAAGACTATCAAAGGCCTTAATGGCAGTAGGTGACCAATGGAGTGGATCGTTCTCTTTACGGGTCATGTCTATGATAGGTTTGACCAAGGAAGAAAAGTTTTTAATAAACTTTCTATAGTAATTGACGAACCCCAAAAAACGTTGAATAGACCAAAGACCAACTGGGCGAGGCCACTGCAGAACTGCAGATAAATTGTCAGGATCCATGGAGAACCCTGCAACGGAGATAACATAACCTAGGAAGGTTACTTGAGTCTGATGGAACTCACATTTCTCGAGTTTACAAAACAGGCCATTCTCACGTAGTCTCTGAAGAACCCGTGTAACATCAGAACGATGAGCCTCAAGTGTGGGTGAGTGTATGAGGATGTCGTCTAAGTGCACCACAACATACTGTTGCAACATATCTCGTACGACATCATTAATAAGTTCCTGAAAAACAGCAGGAGCATTACATAGGCCAAAGGGCCTTACAAGATACTCATAATGCCCACTCCTGGTGTTAAATGCTGTTTTCCATTTGTGGCCCTCCTTAATCCTAACACTCCTCTCAAATCAAGTTTAGTAAAGACCGTAGCTCCCTTGAGGCGGTCAAAGAGTTCTGTAATGAGCGTAATAGGGTAAGCATTCTTAATGGTAAGACGATTAAGACCCCTATAATCAATGCATGGTCTTAACTCGCCACCCTTTATCTTCACAAAGAAGAAGCCAGCCCCTGCAGGAGAGCAGGATTTGCGGATGATCCCCCGCGACAGAGCATCGGCAACATACTCCTCCATAGCACAATTCTCTACAACAGACAGAGGGTAAACCCAGCCCTGAGGAGGAATGGTTGCAGGTCTATGGCACAATCGTAAGACCTGTGAGGAGGCAACGTACCAGCACGCACCTTGTCAAAAACGTCTAGGAACTCTCGGTACTCCTCTGGCACAAGTGCACAAGACTTTAACTGGTTTCCGAAGACAAGTGGAAATACATTGCGGGACCACGACAAAATTTCGGATCTGCACCAGTCGAGACTGGGATTGTGCTTTTAGAGCCAGGGATAACCCAGAACAACCGGAAAATGCGGAGAGTTTATCACCTGGAACTGGAGGGTTTCAAAATGGAGAGCCCAGCAGGCATGGACAAAGGAGCAGTTTCGTGAGTAACGAGTGCGGGCTGAAGGGGCCTACCATCAATGGCCTCAATAGCAAGCGGAACAGACCGAGGCAAAACAGGAATGGAGTGCTTTGATACAAAAGCACTGTGAATGAAATAGCCCGCAGCACCGGAGTCAACAAGAGCCTGAGTGACTATGGAGGAGTCCACCCAGGAAAGGACAATTGTGACCAAAGGTTTCTCCTTAAGCGGTTCCAGGGACGAGGATAGACCACCCAAGCTCTGCCCCCGACAGGACCTTAGTTGTGAGCGTTTCCCGGCCGTGTAGGACAAGACTTCAAAAGGTGGCCCTGTAACCCACAATAGAGGCAAAGCCCCTCCCTCCTCCTAAAGGCCCTCTCCACCGCAGAGAGATGCATGAATCCCAACTAGGTACCTGGCGACTCGGGACCAGGAGGCATGGGAGGAGAGGGAGGCATGGGTGGGAACGAACACGTAGGAGACAACGGAACAGGAGGCTTCTGCAAGCGCTCCTTGAAAGAGGGCCTCTCTCTGAGTCTGATGTCAATTAGGATAAAAAAAGACACCAATGCCTCGAGATCCTCAGGTAAATCTCTGGCAGCAACTTTGTCTTTAATTGTATCAGAAACCCAATGAAAGAAGGCACCAACAAGGGCTTCGTTGTTCCAACCTACCTCTGTGGCAAGCGTACGGAACTCAATAGCATACTGAGCAACAGATCTTGTACTTTGCTGAATGGACATGAGACGTTTAGCAGCAGAGGAGGAGCGAGCCTGAACATCAACTACCCTTCGAAAGGAGGCCACAATTCAGGGTAATTTGAAATCACAGGTTTATTAGTCTCCCACAAGGGATTAGCCCAGGCAAGAGCTGTGTCAGAGAGTAACGAGATGAGAAATCCCACCTTAGCTCTGTCAGAAGGAAACGCCTGAGGTAACATCTCAAAGTAAATGCCCACCTGGTTCAAAAACCTTCTGCCCTGAATAGGATCGCCTCCATATCGCTGAGGTAGAGGTGAAGAACCGGACATGCACCTGGTAGGCATAGGTGCAGCAGCAGAAACATGAGCATCCATACCTTGCGGGACACTTTGGTCCAAATGTGCAGTGCAGGTCAGCAGGGTTTGCAGGGCTAGTGCAAATTGATCCAAGCGGTGATCCTGTACATCCATCCTGGAAATTATGGCAGGTAAAGGTGGATTATTAGCACCATCATGATTAATGGCCTTTGCGTAATGTCAGGGTGCCAGGAATCAGACTGAGATGAGAAGTGCAAAAATAATCACACCTTTATTAATAGCAAAAAATAATAAAAAGTCCATAAGTCAAATAACAAGCCAGGAGTCAAAACCAGAGCTGGTAGTCAGACGAGCCGAGTCAGGAGCCAAAGCAAATAGTCAAGACGAGCCGGAATCAGGAAAAAGGGAAACAGCAGAGTCAGGTACAAGCCAGGGATCAGGAACCAGGAAGGACGTCAGGCAGCCAGGTAATACACAGGAACTCTCAAAAAACAGGTCTGAGACAACACAAAGGCAAAGCATACTGAACAGAGGTCCTTTAAATAATAAGTGATGACATCACAATTCTGAGACTGCATCATGCCTCATACGGATGATGCACACCAATCTGGCCATAAAAGGAAGTGCAGGAAATGAGCAGAATCCCCCACAATGCACCATAGTCAGCAAGAGAGGTGAGTAAAATGGCTGCCAGCATCACATGGCAAACAAAACAGGGAAAAAACCCTGACAGGCTTCTATGGAGCAGATTTGTAAGGTGCCTACATGGTCATCCTTACATACTTTTGCTAAATTTTACAAATTTTATGTTATTGCTTCGGCGGAAGCAGCTTTTGGGAGAAAGGTTCTGCAGGCTGTGGTGCCCTCAGTATAGGGTCCACCTCCTTTACCCTCCCGATTTCTTCATTCAGTGTCCTCTAAAGCTTGGGTATTTATTCCCACAAGTGATGAATGAAGCAGTGGACTCTCCTTCCCTTTAGATGGAAAACATAAATTATGCTTATCTGATAATATCCTTTTTTCATCGTGGGGAGGAGAGTCCACTGCACCCGCCTGTTCTCCGGTGGGCGGAGCCAAATTTATTTTTGTTCTTCTGGCACCATTTATACCCTGATATTTCTCCTACTGTTCCTTGTTCCCTTGGCAGAATGACTGGGGGATGAGGGGAGTGGGGGAGGTATTTAATCTTTTGACTGGGGTGTCTTTGCCTCCTCCTGGTGGCCAGGTTCTTAATTCCCACAAGTGATGAATGAAGCAGTGGACTCTCCTTCCTATGAAGCAAAATAAATTATCAGGTAAGTATAATTTATGTTTTTATCGGGAGTGGTTACAAGATGTCCCAGATCCTTGGGCTGTGGGCATTGTTTCTCAGGGCTACTTGGAGTCTTAACCTTGTTCTTAAGGTTTTGCAGCAGACTCCGTTTGAGCCAATGCATTCCATAGATGTTAAATTATCTTTGAAGGTTTTTTTTGTTGCTATTTTTTCTGCAAGGAGAGTTTGGGAAATCTCGTATTTACAGTATGATTCTCCTTACCTTATCTTTCATGCGGATAAGGTGGTCCTACACACTAGGTTGGGTTTTCTTCCTAAGGTGGTTTCAGTTAGGAATATTAATCAAGAAATTGTTGTTCCTTCTCTCTGTCCCAATCCTTCTTCTCATAAGGAGCGTCTGTTGCACAACTTAGATGTAGTGCGTGCTTTAAAATTCTATTTACAGGCGACTAAGGGTTTTCACAGTCCTCTGCCATTTTTGTTTGTTTCTCAGGAAAGGGTAAGGGTCAGAAGGCTACTGCTACTTCTGTTTCCTTTTGGTTGAGAAGTAGGACAGCAGCCTCTTGAGAGAGTTACAGCTCATTCCACTAGGGCTGTGTCATCTTCTTGAGCTTTCAAAAATGAAGCTTCTGTGGAACAGATTTGCAAGGCTGCAACTTGATCCTCTCTGCACACTTTTTTTAAATTTTTAAATTTGATACTTTTGCCTCGGCTGAGGCCTCTTTTGGGACGAAGGTTCTTCAAGCGGTGGTGCCTTCTGTTTAGGTCTACCTGTCTTGTTCCTCTCCCTGGTCATTTTTATCCTCTAGCTTGGGTATTGGTTCCCAACAGTAATTGAGGACATTGTGGACTCACCATATCTTATGAAAGAAAACAAAACTTATGCTTACCTGATAAATTTATTTATTTCCGGATATGGTAAGTCCGCGACCCCACCCTTATATTTAAAGGGACAGTATACTGTAAAATAGTTTTTCCCTTAATGTGTTTAAAATTGCTTTTTTTACCAACTGCAGAGTAAAAAATGGATGAAAATTAGCTTTTTAAGGCTTATTTGTGTATATTAATGCTCTGATTTTGTGTTTTGAAGCCACAACCTTATAAAATGGATTGAGCTTGTAGGTATAATCAGATCTTATTACTGTATCACATTGTGCACATATACCTGCTTCTTTATCTTATATCTGTCCTTAAAACAATCACCAGTACTTTGAGAGAACAATGGAAAATCAACATTTTATTACCTTATCTCTGCTTTATCCCACTGGGAGTGTAATTTCTTCTGCTGGCTGTGTTTACAAAGCTTATCTATAGCTGGTACGCGCGGCCACAAACTTTCAGAATAGGTGGGGATACCACATGCTAAATTAACAATTTAAAATGCCAATATAAGGGTAAAGGAGCTACATGTAAACAATTTAATACACTCCAGCAGGTAAAGTGGATCATTAGGAACAAATTAAAGGGGAGAAAATTTTTGAGTAAACTGTCCCTTTAAGACGGTTATTTTTGACTAAACCTCAGGCACCTCTACACCTTTGTGTTATTCCTTTTTCCATTTCCCTTTGTTGGAATGACTGGGGATTATAGTTATAGGGGAGTGATACTTAACAGCTTTGCTGTGGTGCTCTTTGCTGCCTCCTGCTGGCCAGGAAAGATATTCCCACTAGTAATTGATGACGTTGTGGACTCATTATATCCGGAAAGAAATCCATTTATCAGGTAAGCATAAATTTTGTTTTTTTATGTTTCCTCCGATCTTTCTTCTTCCTAGAGAGATGGCACGAATAACGAAAGCAATGTTGGCAATATCTTTAGCTTAAAGAGTTTCTCAGTAGCAACATTTGGAAGCAGAGAGTTATGGGACTTATGGTGCTTTAACCTTAAAGGGACAGTTAACCCTTAATGTTTCTCCCCTTTAGTTTGTTCTCAATTATCCATTTTACATGACTGAGTGTATTAAATTGTTAACAAATAGCTTGTATACATTTGAAATATTTGATTTAGCTTGTGGTATCCCTACCTAAACTGAAAGTTTCTATACTTTAGTATAGGCTATTGACAAGTTATGTAAACACAACCAGCAGAAGAAATTACACTCCCAGTGTAGGAAAGATAATTAAATTTTTGTGTAAAGTGTAGGGATTTGGTATACAGACAGATATAAGATAAAGAAGCAGGTGTGTGTACAGAAATATATATAATGACAATGAGATCTGCTTTTTACCTGCAAGCTTAACCAATTTTAATAGTTTCAAAGAACAAACCCTGCTATTTCATATACACAAATAAACCTAAAGAAGCAATGTATAATACATTTTATAACTAGTTATTTGTAATACAATAAGGGAAAAACTATTTTACAGTACACTGTTCTGATTTTTATATATGCATTTCAGACTACATACACACGACTAGGTACATACTATAAATACATTACACAAATAATAAACACCTGGAAGATGGGGTGATGAATAAAATGTTATATTGTAAATTAAAGCACAAATCGGATAATTGAAGTAATACACATACATTGCATCTTAAATTCGCTAAATACTTTTCTGGGAGATAATGTGTGCAGACTTGATGAAATATAAATTATTCTATAGGGATAAATTAAGAGTCTGATATAAATGACTATCCTCCAAACTCATTCCAAATGTTGAGTCATATTATTTGCACCCACCAACTTTGTTTGCAAACTAGTGACATCCATGGGGACGGCTTTTTTTATTTCTATATGTTTTCTTTATAAGTAATGAATTTGTATAGACATATAAGTTGCAAATCAACTTAAAATCCTTATCAAGCTTCACAGTAAAGTACTACTGAAAAAAAGTCTGTTTCCTCTTTTGAAATCATTTAGCGTACTAGTATAGGTCATCAATTAAGACTGGACTTTTAACCAGGATAGCCCAAACCCAGAAAACCTACTTTGTCTAGTGGTTATAAGATTTTTTCTTACTGGCACTTTTATTTTTGCTTGTTGGGAGCCACCCTTAGCCTGAGATTGCCTTACCCATAAAGCATTTAGGTTTTTTTTTTTTTTTTCAATTCAGCTAATGTTTAGATAATTAGGGGCTTTACATAGTGCAGAGATTGTAAAGAACTAGTTTGTTCACCGACAGTGACCATTGTGAGTCACATGTATTCCACACAACCACAGTGATGTCTTGGAGCATTCAATTATTTTTAGAATTGTATAGCGTATAATATACTCCGACATTTTAGAACGACACCTAAAAAAAAAAATCCAAAAGTTATTGACTACGTATGATGTACTGATTTAATACATTGATTATTTATAATACTTTAAGGTGTAAGAATATGTTAATCAACATAATTAAATAGCTCATATCCATTTATCACCTTGTTATTTCATTACAGACAAGTGTTGTGAATTACATTGACCGAAGGCCAAATATAGAAAAAGGGGATCAGCTGTTTTTTGTCGTGTTTGAATGGAAAGATCCTTATATTCAAGAAATTCAAGATGTAAGTATATTTTTCTAAATAAATAATAACATTATGTAACAACACCTGTCCTTATGGCACACCAGAATTTAATTGAGAGGAGTATGATTTGGCAGCAGGTTACGTGTCTCTAGAGTAGATCAACAGAAAGTTCAATACTCCACAGCACCAAGAGATTAAGCAATTTTCTATTATTGTCTTACAACATCAGACAGAATGAATATGCAACGTTTCTGGACCTTAGTCCCTTAATCATGCGTATCTAGAGTAGATCAGACCTACAGTAAAGGGAAAGATAAAGTGATTCTCGGTGGCAGGTATAATCTATTATTTCCCTTCAACAAATACATTTTTCATGTGAGAAAAGAGCAAATTAATTGTCTTTTATTTTAATCTTATGTATTAATATATTCAGGCACTAGAGGGGTTTGTTTCCTTTTGCCTTTATTATTATTTATTATTATTATTATTATACTTTATTTATGAAGCGCCATCATATTCTGCAGCGCTGTCCATGGATACAGATCATTTAAATAAAACAATAGTATAAAACTTCTAAGACTAAGAGACAGGACAGAATTTACAAACACATACAGGAGGAATCGAGGGCCCTATTCCCATGGGAACTTACAATCTAGAAGGGTAGGAGGTTGAGAAACAGGAGGTGAGGACTGCAAGATTGAGAAAGATGTTAATGCAGAGTTAGAGGAGGGAAATGTTGTTAGATAAAAGAGATATTATTGAGTTGGATGGTAGGCTTCCCAGAACAGAAAAGTCTTCAGGGAGCATTTAAAGGATGAAAGATTTGGGCAAAGTCTGACAGCACGAGGGAGAGTGTTCCAGAGGGTAGGTGCTGCACGACAGAAGTCCTGCAGTCTAGCATGAGAGGAGGTGATAGTCTCAGAAGCAAGGAGCAGGTCATTGTTGGATCTTAGTGGGCGGGCTGGAGTATACTTGTTGATTAGAGAGGATAGGTAGAGGGGAGCGAGTTGGTGAGTGCTTTGTGAGAATTTTGAATTTAATTCTGCTGTGTATGGGGAGCCAATGAAGGGAGTCGCAGGGAGGTGCAGCAGATACAGGTGGATCAGCCTGGCAGAGGCATTTAGGATGGATTGAAGAGGGGAGAGGCGTGAAAGAGGAAGGCCAGTAAGTAGGTTATTGCAGTAGTCAAGTCGGGAAATAACAAGGGAGTGCATTATTTGCTTTGTGGTGTTAGCGCACAGAAAAGGTTGAATCTTGGAAATGTTGCGTAGATGGTTGCGGCAGGATGTAGAAAGCGATTGGATATGGGGGGGGGATAGATTTGAGTCAAGTGTAACTCCAAGGCAGTGAACTTGGGGCGATGGGGAAATGGTGATGCCGTCAACAGGGATAGAGAAGTCACAGGTCAGCGTAGAGCTTAAAGGGGGGGATAAGAAGGAGCTCAGTCTTAGACATGTTAATCTTTAGGTGGTGAGAGGCCATCCAGGAAGAAATACCACATAAGCAGTTGCTGACATGAGAAAGGACAGAGGGAGAGAGAGCAGGGGTGGAGAGGTAGATCTGGGTGTCATCAGCATAGAGGTGATATTTGAAGCCGTAACTGTTGATAAGTTTACCCAGAGAAGAAATATAAATGGAGAAGAGTAGAGGACCCAGAACAGATCCTTGAGGTACTCCAACAGACAGAGGCATTAGAGAGGAGGAGTCATTGGCAAATGACACAGAAAAAGACCTGTGAGAAAGATAAGAGTGAAACCAGGAAAGAGCAGCGCCACAGAGGCCAAAAGAGCTAAGGGTCTGTAGGAGGAGGGGGTGGTCAACTGTGTCAAAGGCAGCTGAGAGGTCAAGTAGGATGAGTATGGAGTAGTGGCCAATATTTTTAGCAGAGAGAAGATCATTCATAACCTTGGTAAGGGCAGTCTCAGTTGAGTGTTTGGGCGGAATCCGGATTGCAGGGGGTCAAGCAAGGAGTTGGCGGGCAGGAAGTGGGTTAGGCGATTGTAAACTAGTTTTTCAAGGAGTTTTGATGTTAGTGGGAGCAGTGATATCGAGCGGTAGCTTTCAGGAGAATTAGGGTCAAGGGAGGGTTTTTTGAGTATGGGAGTGACTATTGCATGTTTGAAAGAAGATGGGAATGTGCCGGTAGAAAGAGATAGGTTGAAGATGTGTGTAAGAGCAGGAGTGAGGGTAGAAGATAGGGAGGGTATTCGATGGGAAGGTATAGGGTCGAGTGGGCAGGTAGTGAGGCGTGAGGAAGATAGCAAGGAGGAAACTTCATTCTCAGTGGCTGAATGGAGGATGCAGAGGGTGGCAGAGGGAGTAGCAGAGCCCGTTGATGGAGTATTGCAGGTTGGTGTTGGGATGTT